>NC_056630.2:182229216-182529216 GCF_002870075.4 Lactuca sativa | reverse complement strand
TTAACTTCAATATACGAAGTCGGATTTGGGCGTTCTTTTTACGTACGATCATGGTTTAATGACATTTAAACATAGAAGGAATTTAAATAGAACTTTTTGGACATTTTATTATCAAAGTTAATTTTATTAACTCAAAAGTGGTTACAATACTTGACTTTTTAGGTCATTACAAAGATTTGAAATATCGGGTTGTCACAAAATTTATCAAAACGTTTCTCAAAGAGAATGTATTTTTATTAAATAATAAAACTTTGGGATGTCATGTTCCGATACAGACCAAAAGCATAAACAGTACAATACAGACTTTACAGCAGTTATTCACAACTACAGGTCTATAATCAAAATGTTTTGATAAGTCATCCAACTTATGCTCTCGCGCCACTACCTGTAATGCAATTAAAACTGAGTGGGTCAGGCTTGGGATCCTAGTGATCATATAGGGCTTTCAACCCACAATAATATAATCAGTATATTTAATCATCAAACAATCAACCCAATTACCACTGTTGTGAAAATCCCGACTAGGTCCAGATTAATCTCTAATTATTCCCTAGGCGCTACTCGACCGATTAGAGGACACCTAGCGATTAATCCCTGCATACATAATAAGTGAAACATTATAAAACGATGAAATTATAATATTTTGAAGAAGTTTTATTTCAATGGAAACTATTTGAGGCATGATTAGTGTTGTATTAGTCATTAACCTATTTTGTTATCATATTACTGGTATTTACGAACTTTCATATGATATTAGTCATATTTAACTTTTTAAAATTCAACAAATTAGCAATTAATGGTCCCCGATTAATCCCTTGACCCTAGTCCACTAACTAGCTAACGTCGAGCGTTTTTTACAACCTTGCCAATTACTCATCCCCATTATCTCCTTTCATTTCCTAAAGCTTTACCCTAAGAATCAATAATTCTTCATTCATTTATTCCTAAGAATTGACCTAAGGAATTGACACGAAGTCCCATACTGCCCGTGGTCCATACTTCTTATGAATACGTAATTCAAACATCCGATGAACACCTAGTTCTAAAATACCTAGTGAACACACTCAGTTCAACAACACTAAGTGAGCACATCTAGTTCAAAAATACCTAACGAACACCTTGAGTTCTAAAATACTTAATGAACACATATAGTTCTAAATACCTAATGAACACATTGAGTTCAAGGACACCAAGTGAACACATATAGCTCAAAATACCTAATGAACACATTGAGTTCAAAAACACCAAGTGAACACATAGAGTTCAAAAATACCCGATGAACACATTGAGTTCAAAACACCTAGTGAACACATAGAGTTCAAAAATATCTGATGAACACATGGAGTTCAAAACACCTACAGGTTACAAACCTATTAACTTTTCATTGGATTGTCTAGAACAGTCTGTGGTCACCATCTCTATTCCACTAGTTAACTAGAACATCAATATCATCCGAACTTCTTATCATTTTGTCTCACATAAACTATTTCATCTACCCATGTTCTAACCAACATATTTGTAGATATAAATTACATATACAGTTTTAATCATTTAAAAAACTGTATGAAACATTCATTCAACGTCCGTATCAAGTAAACAAAGAATATATAAACACATAGCACGTATTTCATAGCAAATACTTCATATCTATGTGTAAGGTGAAAGTAACTACACACTCACTTGATTAGATGATTCTCAGATAGCACTACGTCTCTAAAAGTAGTATTGTTCGGTGAAACCGGGATATCTTCACACACCGGGCTTCTCGTGGGCAGAGTTTCGGCTCGGAAACCCTTTTTTTCTCGGGATCTTTGGGGCTTAGGGACTCACTTCGGGTCTCGGGATGATGTCGGGGCTTCGGGGGTATAACTTGCACGTAAATCGAGGTAATAAGGAGTGAGAGAGAAGAATTTGAGCAACAAAACTGGCTGCCCTTCGATTCTATTTATTGGGCTGTTTTTTCGATTTTCACGTCGTGAACCCTCATTCCACGTCGTGAGCTTGGTCAAGCATAGGTCATTGCGTTCGTCATCATTCCACTTGCTCTATCAGGCTCCAGAAGGCGTCAGAAAACAGTTCATGTCGTGAACATTATTTTCACGTCGTGGTCTCTGACACTGCTTTGGGGTTCGCGCCCCGAACTTTAGAAATTCTTATCTTTCGCATACGAACTCCGTTTTCGACGTTCTTTATATCGAAGTGAAGGTGAGATTATTCTCTACAACTCTCGTTTAGAATTCGTCGGCTAATTTTGACTTTATTTTTATTATAATATTTTTAGTAGGTCGGGACAGGATAACTCCGTTAGGAATTCATAACTCCTTCGCCTAATGTCTGTTTTCGTCTGTCTCTTTACCGTTGGACTAATATTGAAGAGACCTTCGATTCTCGTTTAGATTGTTTCGGCTAAAAATAGTTTGATCTAATATTCGAATTTCGGGCTGTACACTACCAAGCCGAAACTTCGAAAAATCATAACTTCCTCATACGAAGTCAGATTTGGGCGTTCTTTTTATGGACACTCTCGGTTTAACGTATTCTACGACTTTCATTTGGATCACTAAGGCTAAATATCGCTCCATCATCAATTCACTATTTAGGTTGCGTTGTGTCATATCGGTTCTGCCGTGAAACTTCGACAAGTCATAACTTCTTTGTTATAACTCGGATTTCGGCATTCTTTATATATTCGGAAACCTTGCAACGACCACTACAACCTAGTTAAGATTATTAATTCTAAATAATGTTTATCAAAAAGTCACTTTTGATTCTTATCATCTCTAAATTGACTAGCCTGAATCTACTGGCGTTACAATTATCTCCCCTTAGGATGATTACGTCCCGAGATCATCAACGAAAATAGGACTGGTATAATGATTCCATACGTCATCTTTTCATCCTAGGTAATAATCGTAACTTCAATTTTTCTTCGAATGAATACCTAACTCTTGGACTTCTTGACCACAGGCGATGCTCAATCTTGCACCTGCTCTTCGTACTATGTTGGACTTTCAATCGTAACATACGAGTTACAGAATAAATCCTTATTGAGGACTCCTTCTTCTTCTTCTTAGGAGAAGTACTTTCCTTTATCTATTGTAACAGTCCGATGGGACGTGTTCTAATGACCTTTCATCGTATGATGCAATGCTTAGACTCAAGTCTCTGAGGGTCAAATTCCATAATGGAATATAAATTCCTTCATATTCTAATGTGATATAACCACATTTTAGCATGTAGCACTTCTAGCTACTAACTTCTTTAACAACGAGCGCGATATTATTGATCGCATTGATTTCAATCTTCTGACTTAATTCAGATGTTACATCGAACTTGGTTCTCTGAACCATGTAACAAACTCATCGTAGTCAGACTCAATTCGATATGACCACTAGCAAGATAACATTCTAAGTCATAAAGTTTCCAACTTTATAAATTTCCAAGGCTAGAAGGAGTCCAACAACTAAACCCTAACTTAATACACAAACCAAAACCTCATATCTCATGCATGAAGAAAGGAAAGGGACGAAGATCACATTTTTATGGTTCTAAGCACCTAAAAACGTCTGGAAGGACAATCCTTATGGGTTAGAGTAAGCTATACTCATGAAAACCAAGATTATGGGACTAAAAAGCATAAAAATCTAAGAACTAGAAAGATCCAAAGCAAACATGCATCAAGATCTAAACTTTATACCTCCAAAGGATACTTGAGGGTGAGATACTTCTAGATCCAAGATGCCTTGAGCTTCTAAGATGATTTCCCTTCCTTCTTCTTCCTTCAAGAACACCAAAAAGGCACTCTCAAGCTTAAAGAGGTATGCACAAAGGATTAAGGTTTGCAAGAGGTGTTTTGGGTGATGGAGGCTGATGAATGAATGAGTCTCAATGAGATAATGGTGATTAAATAGCGCTCAATCCCTAAAAACTAGGGTTTGATCCCTAACCACGTACGCCCGACGTACGCTTCGTTACGCCTAATGTACTAACAGCAACTCGCGTTTCTCAGTAAATGAGTCATGGGACTACTTTTGCAACAATTTAAATACTCAGGGTTCAAATGAAATTACCTGAACAAAGGGGTGTTACATAAGGAACATAAGGAAAGGAGATAGTGCCCTTCTGGAGATGATATCGTGTGAAATGACAATCAATATCAATGTGTTTTGTGACTCATGAAACACTAAATTCTTGGCAATTATTATCGAACTCTCGTTGTCACAATACAAAGAGGTAGGTCGATAGATGTGATTAATAACGTAAGTGGCGGTATGAACAACTTTCAAAATTTCATAAAGAGACTTCCCTGAAGTATGCACAGTAGAAATGTAATTAATAACGTAAGTGGCGGTATGAACAGCTTCTCCCCAAAACATATTGGGAACTTGAGCAGAAATAACAAGGATATTGCAGTTTCTAGAAGATGTCGATGTTTTTTTTTCTGCAACACCATTCTGTTGAGGGGTATTTGTACAAGATGACTTACGCACAATGTCATCACATGCCAATAACTGCTTTAAATCGTTGAAGGTACATTCCCCCTCCTAAATCACACTGAAAGCATTTTACAACAACAGAGTGTTGAGTCTTGACAAGGGCTCTGAAGTCACTATATATGGTGAAAAAAATCAGACATGCGCTTCATAAAATATACCCACATGTAACAAGTGTAATCATCAATGGATGAAACATAATAGTTAGCTCCCTATTTAGAGGTGATCAGAGATGGACCCCACACATCAAAATGCACAATATCAAAGGGTGAAATAGAATGAGTGACACTTTTTATTAATAGGTAAAGCATAAAATATTCCTAGTTTACAACCACGACAATCAGAAATATCATCAGTTTTCAAAGAACCTAACACACCTGTGGAAACCAAAATCTATAAACAATACGCAGACACATGTCCCAAACGAGAAGGCCAAAGATAAAAAAACAAAACAAACAAACGACAAAGGATTTAAACGAAAAGACGACAAATTAACACTAGATGCAGCAACATGTAGCTGCTCCAAAACATAACGCTCCCTAAGTCTACCGCTTATCCTAATCACCCCCCTGAGACCAAATGTATTGTACATAGTAGAATGAATAAAAAAAGACCCAACAACCAGACTTACACAACTGATTGACCAAAGCAAGATTCAAAGCAAGTGTGAGAATGTAATAGACATATGTAAAGATATAAGGAGTGACAATAGAACCAACACCCTCTACTGACATGGGTGTAGCACTACAAGACATAATACAGACATGTGTACGAGATAATAATGAAGCAAAATATGACATATATGGTGACATGTGATGAGATGCACCATAATCCAATATCCACAAGGATGAAGGAATACCTGAAGTGTTGGATGAAGACATACCTGAATGAGACATGGAAGCTGACATGACAGTTGGATTGGCAACAATGAACAATATAAACTGCTCAACAATTGGAGATCCAAGGCTGATGGTGGTGTAAAATTTGTCTCATGCTCAACAATTGGAGATCCAAGGCTGATGGAAACGAGGGACATGATTGAGACTGTCCAGAAGACCTATTCTATTGTGAAGACAGAGATTGTGCATGTGATCTCATTTTTTGTTGCTGCTGATTTCCCTTGCTTGTCAGCAAAGGACAATTTGCCTTCCAATGGTTCTCCGTCTTACATAAAGCACACTCATTAAATGAGACTTTGGGGAAATTATGGTTTGAAGACTGATATCGTTGTCGAACAACAAAGACAGCAAGAGTGGTTGTCTTAGGACCTTTGTCAGCATAGGACTTGATACGAGTTTCTTCAGCAATCAACTCGTAAACAGCTGAATCAATAGTAGGAAGAGATGTATGATGCAAGATTGATCCACACAAGCCTTCAAAATTTGAACGTAATGTCATTAAGAACTAAACCAACATTGTTCTTCAGTTCTATCAATATAAGGCTTAAAAGCCTTCAACACATCAGAACTCTGTAAGAGCCAGCTGATCCCACAAATCTGACATAGCTGCATAAAATTCCTGAACATTGAGATTGTTCTGTTGGAGGGCTCGGATATCAAACTCTAACTGATATTGCTTTGCAAAGTTAGACTGAGTATACAACCTAGCCAAGTGGTCCCAAAATCCTTTATTGTGTCATACTTTGCCAACTGAGTTCCAATAGACTGGATAACATAATTATTAATCCAAGTAATAATCTTGGAGTTATCAGTCTCCAATGAATCCAGTAAGGCTGCATAATTCTCATCCTTTTCATCTATTGGTTTCTTCTTGTCACCTGTACATTCCCCCACATAGTCTTACCTCACAAGAAATTCTTCATAACATAACTCAAATAGGCATAGTTCTTGTCATCGAGTTGGATACAACTGGACCGAAGAGCATCATCTCTCGGGGCCATAATTCCAATATCAATCAAACGAGAATAACCAAACAATAGTAAATACGAGTAGCAGCTCGAAATCAACAAAACCAACAGACGAAACAAAACCCTCTGTTGGAATTTTGCTTTATAAAATTACAATATGGGACTTATCCCACATTGGTGGAAGAGAAATTTTTCCCACCTTATAAGGCTTGTCCCACTCATTTATTTAAATGGACCAAGTAATGAGTTAAGCAAATTGGGTTTGGGTTGTGGTGTTGGACTAGTCAAATTGGGCTAGTAGTATGCTTGGATTATTAAATATTAATGGTCAAAGATAGGGCCTTGGGCCTTGGGGATCTTGGGCTCTTCTTGACTAAATAATATTTTTTAATATATAATCCGAAATTAATTAGTCATTAATTAATTTTTTATTAATTCAGTGCAAAACAAATTCTGTTAACTAAAGGATTAACTGCAGACAGTTTTTGGTAGTTAATTTTAATTGGTGGTTTACAACCACCATTAGAAGCCTATAAATGAAGGAATTCAGACAGAATTTGAAGGCTAATGCTACACACACATTTTCTCTCAAAAATCGTTTATCTTTCCAAAGGGATCATGGTGAATTTCGACATATTCAAGATCTGTTATTGAATTGGATTGTTGTATCCTCAAGACAGACCCATTCCAGAGAAATTTCTGTCTTAGCACACTGCAAAAGCAGGCCTCAATCTCTACAATTTCGTGATTATATTTCCGTGTAATCATCAAACAAGTATGTTTTCTGTAAATTTGATTCTTGTATATTAAATATATCTGAATTTAGTTCGTTTTATTTCAATTACTTTATTGATTGTATACTTCTGTAATAACACCCTCGAAATCAACGAAACGAACAAATCAAACCAAATGGAATACAGAAATGAGCAAGAAACGAACAAATCAAACCACACAACGTTGTGTCTGCTACAATGCATCCCCAAAAAATGAAAAAACAAATGATCGATCGAGCTCTGATACCATGTAAACTAACAAGACATAGAACGGCTAGAGTTTCGTATTATTATCAAATGAGAAGTACAAAATACAATGAAAGGAAAAAACATAATATGTAGACTAGCTAATTAGAGATTTATGGTTAATAGGCCAATATACAACCCAATACAAAATAAAGTCTAAAATCTTATTAAGCCAACAATAGTTTCTAAACTCTAGATATGAAGAGATTTTAAAAATTATATGAATAATGATTACAGTTATTCAATGTTCGTTAAGGTGAATACATATCCAAAATTTGGCTTGAAAACTTAGATGTCATTTTATCGAGTTTTTTCTCGTTATTTTGAGGATTATTTTGGAAGGACGAGAATGTGAGTAATGTTGGTGTAAATGGAGATTCCGTCTTGTAACAAAATATATTAACAAATTTTTTATAATTAAAATTTTGATTATTTTTATAATAAAGAACTCAGCTTGAAATTGCAAGTCGGTATCTAATAACGAAAGCTAAAGTTATAGTTTTAGATTATGAGTTTTTTTTGTTTAAAATAAAAACTAAAAACTCTTATTGTTAAATGAAATATTTTTAATTATCTTTTCCTTAAAAGCTAAAAAATATCAAAAGTTTCACAGCAAACATGTCCCTAATATTTTGTAGCTTACTTCTTGATGGAATCATGGAAATAACAAGTTTATAATAACCATGCCAAATAAAAAGACTTCCTATCAAAGATGAGGACTTGACGACCACTCAAACTTGAATCATGGTTATATATTAAATGAAAAACGATTTGAGTGGGCAAAACATATTTTGACAAAAAAGAAGTCGTATATATATCCAGATAAATAATTAAGGAAAAAAAAAAGACAAAAAGTTAAGAGGAAGGAATGAGTCATATTCGTGGGCCTTTGGTGGAGACGTGCAAATCAATCCGGCATATATATTTTATTTTGTAATCCAAATATCCAACATTAAAGTTTTAACAAGTGTACAAAAAAGTTGAAATCATGGATAATATTTTTTTGTCATGCAATGCAACAATAATTTATTATTAGACTTAGATGTGTATTATTTTGTATTTATGTTATGTGTTTATCTGTTAAAATAAATCTTAGGCTAGCAATAATTAATTTATAGAAATCCTTGTATATTTATACACCATTGTTTAATGAGAGGAGGCATCAAGATTTCTTGAACTTTCTTGGTATCATGCCTCTACACCTAGTTGATCCCCAGCCCTATCCCTCGTGTGTTCCTCTTTGTTGCCGACATGTCCTCTTTTACCCCGTATTCCTTGCCAACCAAGGGAGGTACACAACGTCTCTTCTCAGCCGTAATTAACCTACTTCTTTCTACTGCGGTTCTTCTCCTTTTGTTACTAATCTCTTCTTCTTTCTATCCTATAGCTACTGAGAATAAAGTGCGTTATGTTGTCACAATCTTCAATATAAAGAATCCAATTCCAATCACTTTAGAGATGGAAAAATGGCAACACACTTCCTGGGCAACTTTATTTAAAATATATTGTCGTTCCTATCAAGTTCTTGATAACATCAATCAATCAAACCCTACCACAATTCTAGCCATCGATGACATTGCCGCTATCAAAGAAACAAGGAGTCGTCTTGATGATATTGTACTCAAATGGATCTATCAGAGTATTTCGAATGAACTTCTTCATATGATTTTCCAACCCGAAGTCACCGCTCAACAAACTTGGGAAACACTAGCAGTTATATCTTCCAAGATAATAAGCATTACCGAGCTCTCTACATAAAAACCAATTTAGCATTATGAAACTTGACGCTTTTCCCAACATCCATGTATATTGTTAAGAACTAAAAACTATAGTTGTTCAACTTGCTAATGTCAGATCTCAGGTAGCCAAACACTGCATGGTTCTACAACTTGTCGTCGTCCTCATTTCCATCTATGACAATGTTGATACATTTATTAAAAAAAACATATCATTTACTGAAGTTTTATGAAGCACAGTTCAATATTGTCCTCAAAGAAACCAATAAACCGTATCAACATTTGACTACACTAATTTCCACCCCTACTGCCACTACTTCTGGAATTTCCAGCATCGATGCGAATTGCCCATCACCACCATTGAACACTAACAACATGTCTGATAGCTCCTGATATCGAGGATGTGGTGGTAGGAAAACAACAATAAGGTTGAGGAAGGGGTCATGGTCGTGTTAGCTTCTTCTCGAGCCAAATTAGGCCTAACGTCCTCTTTATTAGGAAACTTCTTCACCGTGGACTTGGAGCCCACAACAATAGATCATGCCTCCATGCCCTTACCCTACTGCTGAAACATCCCAAAATATGGCCCCAAAAATTTCCATTGATAAAATAGTATTTCCAAATATCATCAATGCATCTCAAACAAAACTAATGTATCAAATGTCATAAAATCATAGTAAAGTAGCATATGCGGAATCCCAATGGTATGTGTGATGCAATCAACCCAAGCTTTTCCCCTTGCAACCGAAAGTACCTAAAACATTAAATGAAAACTGTAAGCACAAAGTTTAGTGAGTTCCCCAAGATACCGCATACCAAACATATCATATAACAAGCCCCGCCCAGTGAGATACGGGCCCCACCCACACTCGTATAACGAACCCCGCCCACACTCGCATAACGGCCCCCGCCCACATGAGATACTGTGACATCCCCAAAATCACAGCCAGAAAAGACCGGTTTGTTTATGCTTTGTTTAAAAATCAGAGTAACATTTTAAATAAAAGTGTTGCGGAATTTGTCCCAAAACAAAATATGATAAAGATTTATCAAAAGCATTTCCATAGAAATGTATTTCATTAAAAGACTTGGGATGTCATGTTCGTACAGATCAAAAGCATAAATAGTACAATATAAGTCTTACTACATTATTTCATATCTACAGGCCTATATCCTTAATCCCTCGTCCAAACATCATAACTATGCTCAAGCGCCACTACCTGTAATACATAAAACTGAGTGGGTCAGGCTTGGGAGCCTGGTGAGCACATAGGGTTTTCAACCCACAATAAATAAGTTTATTAACTTCATTAAATTAAATAAACCCGATTACCCGTTCCCGTTATCCTCACATTACGTCCCTAAGCATCTATCATAAGGGACCTATCCTAAAGATTATCATCGGGACGGACACTACTGCTAAGGGGATTCCTCAGCAATAAATGTCCTTAAGGCAACCATGTGGGGGATGGAGTACATCTGGTGAGCACACAGTTCAAATAAACACATAGTTCGAATAAACACCTACAGGTTCCGAGCCTGCTAGTGTTCCACTGGACTGTCTAGAATAGTCTGTGGTCGTCATCTATACTCTGCTAGATGACTGGATCATCAATAACATCTATAACGAGGCCTCTCATCGTTTTATCTTGTCACACAACAACTATTACATCTACCCATGTTTTACCCAACACATTTTGTAGATATAAAATACATATACAGTTTAAATCATTGAAAACATGTATAAAACGTTCATCCAGCATAGATAGTAAGTATTCAGATAATATGCACACATTATATAAAATACTTCATATCTATGTGTAAGCTGAAAGTAACTATGCACTCACTTGTTAAAGTGATGATTCCAAAATCGGGTAGCGCTTGCTTCTAACGATTCTATTTTCCTTCGACGAAACCTAGCATTATTATCGCTAAATTTTAGTCTAATATTTACCGTGACCAACTATTAGTCTTAGTATTATTATTATTATATAAGCGTTAAACAATATTTTCCAACCACTATGTACAGACAGGGGCCAGACATAAAACACCGGAGTGCAGGACCATTTTGGCATATAGCACTTCTGAAATCCAACAACCCTATGCGGCCCTTTAAACCAAATTCCCCGTACCGCAAATAGTTAAAAAAAATATTATAACGACACTTATATAAGTTATAATAATAGCTCAAATATTTATTATAAGTTCATAATAACAATACTAATTTTAAATATAAGCTATATTAAAATAAGGTAAGCATAACTTACTTACAAAGGGGTTTTAGCTAGGAGTCAGGCTCTGCAGGGGCAGAACTTCGTCGCTGAATCTTTCTAAGAAAGATTCGTGCAACGCTTCAGCGCTCACCTTACTATATTAAACTACAAAAAGAGAAGTCGAATCACGAGGGACCGAAATGCTCGGGGGATAAGGAGAGAAAGACTCTTGAATCAAGAGAATGGTGCAAGAAATATGAGAGCCCAAGGCTCTTATTTATACTAATTGAATTTTCAAAAACTACCCTCCATAATTACTTAATGACCTTTTAGTTATATAAACAACTAAATATCCCTCTATAATACTATTTTAAATGGATTTAATGATATTTGTACTAAACTAATGTCGAAAGAACTCAACATTAGTCTTATAATGACCACATCGTCGATACCTTTCTAATGATATATACATATGTATATATATGTGTACGTATACATGATTTATACTTTATTTTAATACGTAAATATGCTATTATAATTTGTAACTCGTTCATACGAACTCCGTTTTTGACGTTCTTTATATCCACGCGTAGGTGGAGACGTACTGTACAACTTTCGTTTAGACTCCGTCGGCTAATTTTGACTTTATTTTTAAAGTTATATTTTTAATAGGCCGGGACAGGATTGGTCCATTAAAATCTCATAACTTCCTCATCCGATGTCCATTTTTGTCTGTCTTTTTATCATTACGCTACTAATAATGAGATCTTCGATTCTCATTTAGGTTGTGTCGGCTAAAAATCAATCGATCTAAAATTCGAATTTCGGGCTGTACACCGCTAATCCAAAACTTCGAAAAATCATAACTTCTTCATACGAAGTCAAATTTGGGCGTTCTTTTTATCGATGTTCTTACTTTAACATATTCTACGACTTTCGTTTAGAGCGCTAAGGCTAAATCTTGCTCTATCATAAATTTACTATTTACGCTTCCCGGTGCCGTGCCGGTTCCGACGCGAAACTTCGACGGGTCATAACTTCTTCGTTATAACTCGGATTTCGGCGTTCTTTATATGTACGGAAACCTTGTGACATATTCTACAACTTGGTTAAGATTATTTACTCTAAATAATCTTTTTGTCGAAAAGTCGTTTTCGACCCCTATTGCCTCTAAATTGACTAGCCCGGATCTGCGGGCGTTACAGATACGGTCCCTGTCCACATGAGATACGGGCCTCGCCTACTCTCGCATAACGGACCCCGCCCAACAAACATACATATACAAGCACATACAAGTATCACACAGACAACAACTATATCAACATAACCAATCAAAGGTCGGCTTTGGTGCCTTAGACCTGCTAAACCCAGTGAGGAAGCACTCGAGTGGGAAGCACCCGAGTGGTGGGACACTATTGACGTACAACTCACTAAGGTCACTCGGAGGGCTATGACTTGGGAAATTCTTAGTAAGAAGGTGAAAGATCGTTTCTGTAGTGAAGGTAGCATACAACAGGCCCAACGAGAGTTTTTGAATCTTCAGAAAGGTAGCATGACGATTGCTAAGTATAACACCACCTTTACTGAGAAGTCATAGTTCACTACTGATTACTGCCCGACCGAGGAAAAGTTGATTCGTCACTATATGGAGGGGTTACCATTTGAGTACCGTGCAGTTGTGAGATTGAAGACCATTTTAGTCGAGGCCATGGATGAGGCCCACAAGATAGAGAATGATATAGCTATTCGGGATCCTACCACAGCGAGGTCCAGGGAAAAATGCAAGTGGGAGGGTCAATTGGGGTCCTCTGAGAAGTAGAAATTTCAGAAGAATTGTGTAAAATCAGCATTTTGTAAGAAGTGTCACTCTTCTCATGGAGGTCCGTGTAGCAGCAGTACCAAGAGTTGCAAGCGATGTGGTAAGGTGGGGCATCGTTATGAAGATTGTAAGAGTGCTGAACCTATGTGTTGGATTAGTGTCTAAGTCCATAACTATAATTGGTATATACTTGACCCGACCCGGCATGGTCCATTTGGGTTGCATGGCATCGGAACATTTGGGTAGACCTTTTGTGAGAAGAGGATATTTGTGACATATTAATATATTATAAGTTCTAATATATTAATATGGAATCATGTTATTCAATTAGTATTGATCAAGAATTAATTTGGAATTAATTTAGTGATCAAAAGACACTAATTAAATATATGGGGATTGATTGTGTAAATCATTCATTCTTATATATGTGGACTTATGATCCATGATTCCTTATGTTGGGTTTAACCCATGTGGCGACCCATGGATACTCCATGGAGGTTAAAACCCATGGAGTATAAGGAATGGGTAAAGTCATGGGTTACATCGTGTAACCCTAATGTGCACACTACATAAGAAGCCCCTTGGTTGATGAAATTGGCACTAGTTCATAGAAAAGGATGGCAAGTTGATTTCTTATATGAATATCCTTTCTCATAGTTATTCCAAATGTTCACGGTGTTGTGTGAACCATTTGAGGTGTCACACTTGGGGCACTAGGCTCTTGAGCTCCATGGAATCAAGCACCAACAAAGAGGTATGTTGTAACACCGTAAAAATTTAAACATTTTTTCACTTTTTTAAAAACCATAAAATATCATTCACATTCACTTTTCAAAACATTGTATCAACATTATCTCAATACAAAACCCCAAGATCAAAACATATAAACTCCGATGTCCGTGTGTACGAATCATGTCGGCGCCTTCCCGCGATCATCGATGGTACCTGAAACACATAACACATAACACTGTAAGCATAATTGCTTAGTCAGTTCCCTAAAATACCACTCTAACACATATTAGCCACTCGAGGCTATAACTCTGTTGACCCTCTGGTTAATGTGTCTCAGTGGGACCCTCCAGCCCTAACTCTCTGTGGGCCCTCTGGCCCTAACTCTATGGACCCGAAGGTCCTAACTCTATGGACCCACTGGTCCTACTCTGTAAACTCTGAATCATGCATATCACATATCACAATAAATCACAACACATAAATAACATGCAAATACACTGGCACATAACTCTAAAATACACTGTCACGTAACTCTGTTACCACTCTAGGTAAAGTATAGTGAGAAGACTCACCTCAGATGTCTCGGTAAATCTCTGACTCGGTAGAAATAACATCTAGCCTTCACCTAATCACACAAAGTAAATACTCTCATAAATATAACTCTCGGGACTAGACTCAACACTCTCTTGGCACCCGCAGAAGGGTAAAAGACCATTTTACCCCTCTCTTGGCTCAAAGGACCCCATTGTTGACCAAACCTTAAAAGTCAACAAAAGTCAACGGTCAAACTTTGACCCAACTCGTCGAGTGCACTTGGGCGACTCGGCGAGTCTACACGTGTCCACTAACTCTCTAGTCTCGTTTGGCATGTCGAGTCCTTCCCCTTGCTCCACGAGTCACACCTGGCATGAATAGCGGGGCCACCCCGACTCAACTCGCCGAGTCTGAAGATCAACTAAACGAGTTCCGCCTTGAACTCCAGTCCTCTAATCTCCTTGTGACTCACTGAGTCATTCCCCCAACTCGGCAAGTCTACTCACTGAGTGATTTACGGGAAACCCTAACCCTACTCGCCGAGTCTGCCCTTGGACTCGGCGAGTTCATGCCATGCACAAACTCAATTCACCTCCTGAGCTCAGATCAGTTCCTTTGATCCATAGATCTGACCTTCCCAAGCCTGATAAACACGTAAAGCTCGATTCTTGACACTTATGGGACGTCTAGGAGGCTTCACTTGGTGATTTTGCCCCAAAAATAGCATCCTAAGCTCAACACCTCCATAGCTCAACATAAAGCAAGCTGAGATAATCTCTTTAGACCACTATGGGTCCAGATATGAAGTCTCAATGTGAATGGGGGCCATATTCTCACAATTTCTTCCAATAAAGGTCATAAAAACTCTACATCTATGGATTCCTTCAACAAAACAGATAAAGGGGCGATAGAATACCTCAAAGATGAACTCTTTTGCTCGAAATCCACAGATGCACAACCTCCTTGGTCTCCTCTAAGCTTGAAACACCTCCTTCTTGCAAGAATCAACCACAAAGATCAAGAAAATGCTCCTTTCCTCTCACAAACGCTCTAGCTATTTTAGGGTTTCTCTCTGGGGTTTGGTAGCCGCAAATGACGGCCCTAAGGGCCTTTAAATAGGTCCCAAACCCGGGAAATTAGGGCTTCATTAAATAGCGTGGACTCGCCGAGTCCACTCATGGACTCGCCGAGTCTAGTCATGAACCCGGATGAGAATCAGCGACCCTACTCGGCGAGTCTAAGCACCAACTCGCCGAGTTCCTCCACAACCTCCAAAATAAATGAATAAAATAATATACCTGGAAATCCGGATGTTACAATTCTTGTAACACCGTAAATTTCAAAACAATTTTTCATAAAAAAAATAATCGTTTAATTCTTAAAAACACTTTTCTTAAAATCTCATTCATAACCGAATTACAAACCATAACTCCATTTTCACTTGCATAGACAACCAGGATCCTCAAAACATGACTCTTTCTCTGGTGTGTACAATCGAACCGGTGCGGTCCCGTGATCCTGAGAGAAACCTGAAACACATAACACAAAACACTGTAAGCACGAAGCTTAGTGAGTTCCCCAAAATACTACACATAAGACATATTAGGCACTCGAGGCTATAACTCTGTGGGTCCGTGGACCCTACTCTGTGAACCTTCCGGTTCTAACTCTGTGAACCGTCCGATTCTAACTCTGGGAACCTTTTGGTTCTAACTCTGTAAACATGCACAACATAAATCACATAGAAATAATTCAGTACAAAACATAGCATACATAGCATACAAATACTCTATCACATAACTCTGGTTACCTACTCAAGGTAAAGTATAGTGAGAAGACTCATCTGGCAAGCAGGAAGCAGATACCCTCACGCTTGCATCTCGAACTCGCCACCATCTATCACATAAGGCAAATGCTCTCATGAACATAACTCTCGAGACTAGACTCAATCCTCTCTTGGCACCCTCTTAAGGGTAAAAGACCATTTTACCCCCTTCTTGGCCCAAAGGCCACATTGCTGACCAAACTCTAAAAGTTAACAAAAGTCAACGGTCAAACTTTGACCCAACTCGCCGAGTGCACTCCGGTGACTCGGCGAGTACACACATGTCCACTAACTCTTTGTCCCGCTTGGTACGTCGAGTCCCTCCCTATGCTCGACGAGTCACACCAGGCATGAATCGCGGGGCCACCCCGACTCAACTCGTCGGGTCCCAAGAACAACTCGGCGAGTACCGCCTTAAACTCCAGTCTTCTAATCCCTTTCTGACTCACTGAGTTATCCCCCAACTCGGCAAGTCCACTCACTGAGTGATTTACGTGAAACCCTAACTCTACTCGCCGAGTCTTAAGAACAACTCGGCGAGTTCATGCCATGCACAAACTCTAATGTCCTCCTGAGGTCAGATCTGTCCCCCTAAGCCTTAGATCTGGCCTTCCCAAGCATGAATGTCACGTAAAGTCCGAATCTTGATGCTTATATACCAACAAAAAGGCATCAAATGATGATTTAGCCCCAAAAATGACAACCTTAGCCCAATAACCCTAAAATGACTCATAAAGCTCCAAGGGTTAAGGTATTTGGACATCTTTGAGTCCAGATCCAAGGTACAAACTCGAGGAGGGACCAATTGCTCCACATAACCACCCTCAAAAGGGGTTAGAAAACCCTATCTCTAAGGATCAACACCAAAACTGAAGAAGGTTAGAACTATTACCTCAAAAATGAAATCTCTGAACTCTGGAACTGCTAGAATCGCACCTCCTCTTTCTCTTGGTCACCTTCTTCTTGCTAAACCAAAGATACAAGGATCAAATGTGACTTCTCCTTCCTCTCAAACGATTTGGCTCACTTAGGGTTCTCTCAAGGGACTGGTAGCCGCAATGGGAGGCTATAAGTTCCCTTAAATAGGCCCCAACCCCCAGGGGATTAGGGTTTCATTAAACAGCGTGGACTCGCC
Source organism: Lactuca sativa (assembly GCF_002870075.4). Lineage (NCBI taxonomy): Eukaryota > Viridiplantae > Streptophyta > Magnoliopsida > Asterales > Asteraceae > Lactuca > Lactuca sativa. Next base: position 182,511,843 of record NC_056630.2, on the reverse strand, counting down.
GAGCCCACGAATGGGATCGCCGAGTCCGGACGTGACCTGGATGAAAATCCGCGACCCTACTCGGCGAGTCTAAGCTCCAACTCGCCGAGTTCTTACACAAACTCCACAAATAAGTGAGTAAAATAATATACCTGGGAATCCGGATGTTACAATTCTCCCCCACTAGAATCAGACTTCGCCCTCGAAGTCTCACTCTGCAATTAACTCCAGATGCTGCTCACGCATCTCCTGCTCCGGCTCCCAAGTAAGCTCTGACCGTTTCCGATGCTGCCATTGGACCTGCACCAGAGGCACTTCCTTGCTCCTCAGAACCTTGATCTTCCGATCCCTAATCGCCACCGTCCTCTCAACGTAGTTCAGGCCCACATCCACCTGAATATCCTTTAATGGCTCCACTGCCGACTCGTCGGCTATACACTTTCTCAGTTGCGACACGTGGAAGGTGTCATGAATCTGACCTAACTCTGCAGGTAGCTCCAAACGGTAGGCTACTCTGCCTACTCTCGCAATCGCCCTGAAAGGACCAATACTTCGGGGCCCCAGCTTGCCTCTCTTCCTGAATCGGATCACTCGTTTCCAAGGAGAGATCTTCAGGAGCACGAAGTCACCGACCAAAAATTTGAACTCGGACCGGCGTTTGTCCGCATAACTCTTCTGGCGACTCTGAGCGGTCAACAACCTCTACCTGACCTGCTGTATCTACTCTGACGTCTGAAGCACGATCTCTGTACTTCCCATCACACGTTGCCTTACATCTCCCCAACAAATGGGGTCCGATACCTCCTTCCCCACAACAGCTCAAAGGGTGGCATACTGATGCACTAATGATGGCTGTTGTTGTAGGAAAACTCTGGCAAGGGCAAATACGGCCCACAATCCCCCCCCCCCGGAAATCTAATACACATGCCCGAAGCATATCCTTGAGCTTCTGAATCGTTCGCTCGCTCTGAAGTGTCCACAGACATCACCATGGTAAACTCTAGCTCATTTCTCATATTCATCTTCGATACCGAGCACCAGGTCAGCTTTTGGCCCCACAGCTGAACCCCCAAAGGTCACACATAACATGATCCAAAATATCTCACTAACTTCCTCCCCGTGACCACTATCACGGCCTAGTGATACGAAAGTCACGAAATTCTCTTTTCCTCATAAAAATACAATCCAATCGAAGATCGACTCAGCTCTAACCTCTGGCGTCTGCTGCGCATATTCTCCCGCGCGCCTAGCTGACCCACCCGATAGAGACGGAGACCCCAGTCTCGCCCCGGTTTAACCACTAGGCTCCATAAACTCAACACTAGGGCTACTCAAACCTAAAACTTTTCTGCATCATGCACTTATCGGAGAACACTCCATCATCACACTCTCTTACCGTCTAGTGGGTACTATGGCTTCCCGCAACATTACGACAGCCTCTGACTAGTGAGTACTACGGCTCCCCGTAGTACCACAACTCCCTCCATTTGACTTGTGAGTACTACGGATCCCCGTAGCATCACAACACCCTCTGACATGTGAATACTACGGCTCCCCGTAGTATCACGGCTCTCTCTCTCTGGCTTGTGAGTACTACAGCTCCCCGCATCACAACACCCTTTGCCTGGCAAATACTACGACTCCCCGTAGCATCACGACTCTCTCTCTCTCTCTCTGACTTGTGAGTACTATGACTCCCCGTAGCATCACAACACCCTCTGACTGGTGAATACTACGGCTCCCCGTAGCTTCACCCTATACTCTCATTCTCATTACAACGCCACACTAAGTTCACTAACTCATGCACCGAAGACTATCATAGATAGTTACACACACACTTTCCCCGATATGCATTACAGACTCTGGCGGCAATCGCCATAACACAGAACCTACCTTTGCGGAGATCCACTTCCTTAAATAATCCCTCTTGATGACAATACACGAAGGGCTCTCACCGGAACTATAGATACATGATACATCACTAGTTGTCTTAAACCCAAGACTCTAAATAACTCCGAAATCGGGACGCTATACACGGAAACCACGGAACACCATAACAGAGCATCACAATGTCCTGCCTCTACCACTGATTCCCTTACTCCCAGCACCATACACATACAACAATACATTTCCTCTGAATCCCATAAATAATTTCCTATTTCACTCAATGCGCAACTTCAGTGCATCCAAACACTCAATTGGAATACAAGGAAGGCGCTAACTCTTCAGAACACACTGATGGTCCTCCGAAACCCTTTCCACTACTGCTCAAAATCCAAGCAAGAATACACATCCCAGAAGTTCTCAACTGCCCATACCATCATTACGAGCCTTCCACTTGATACGACTCTGACCACCACCAGATTCCTGACCATTGACCACCCGCCGTGGAGACACCCATCCTTCTCTCCGACATATACCACATGCATTATCTCGCCCTGCACCTTTCCTTGATCACCAATGACCCTGATCTCATGAATTCGAGCCGTAGGTTTTTGTATCCAAGCCCTAACTGTTCTTGCACAAATCTCTAGTTCTCTCAATAAACCACTCGGTTCTCCCCCACTTAGGGTTCGAACCATCACTATCTGACACATCAACAATCTCACAAACTATTTTCACCAGCAAAATCGCACCTGCCCCTGGAAAGTGCTACGCAACGCCCGATAATCCCCTTGAAGGAAATCAATCGATCTCATATACTCTGAACCTCAGATGAAATCCTCAAGAACTTCTCGTCACTAGTCGTTCCAAGTCTCGTACCAATCCAATACCAAACAACTCAACTGTCCAATAACATCACTGACTCATAGACTGTACCACGAAATCATCATACACCCCCACCTCGACTCATCAACCAACGTTCCAACACATGGATCATCCCAAGAACAGGGACCCACTCCCATATTCAATACCCAACATAGATAGAAAAACCATTGCACTGATAAACTCGACTGGACTCCCCATTGATACCTCTACAATACGCCCTACTATACTCAAATAGGTGTAACGTGGTCCACGACTATCTCAGTCCCAACTGACTATCTGCTCATGCTAAATCACTGCCTCGCGGCACACATGCTACCTGATACTCCGATAGAAAAACATCATCAATGACAACATGCAGGGTTTACCCCCAAACCCAAAACTTAAACATCATGCCTCTCATGTTTCGCACACGAACATAAATAGCACCACCCAGGTCATAGAAGGTGACATCTCCTCTATCAACTGATTGCTCAACTCAGACCCAAATTCTCCTCTCCCTCTGACTCCTTACCAAAATACTCTGAAAGGCTCTCGACCTCCCTCTCAAGGGACGCCTCTTCGAACTCAATCATGGCCCACAGGCCTAAAACCCATAGCGTCCAATCTCTACCTCATCAATCATGACCGGATAACCGGAGAACCACAAGCATCATTCACTACGAACCATGGTACTCTTCCCCTGACATCTCTTCTCAATATGCTCCGGTGTATGGTACCTGAACCATAGCATCACTCCTCCATCTGCTCCGATGTATGGTACTCGAACCATAACATCACTCCTCCATCCGCTCCGATGTATGGTACTCGAACCATAACATCACTCCTCAATCCGCTCCGATGTATGGTACTCGAACCATAACATCACTCCTCAATCCGCTCCGATGTATGGTACTCGAACCATAACATCACTCCTCAATCTGCTCCGATGTATGGTACTCGAACCATAACATCACTCCTCAATCCGCTCCGATGTATGGTACTCGAACCATAACATCATTCCTCAATCCGCTCCGATGTATGGTACTCGAACCATAACATCATTCCTCAATCCGCTCCGATGTATGGTACTCGAACCATAACATCACTCCTCAATCCGCTCATTAGAACCTTCAGAATACTACCTGTATCAAGTATGGGTCCTCTGCTTTCAGTAGTACGGGCCCATACTACCTGCCACATCTACCCATACTTTCCACACGGACTATCCCGGAGCTCCTAAGTAGCTACTCGACCTTCTCGTTCACCAATCCTGTCGCGCGTGCTCACTCCCTAGCGAAATTCTCTATTCTGCCAGCGCACTCATCTGGATAAGGTTACTCCCTAGGCTCTTCCTAGAATCCCACACTTCTCTTCCATCAGCTGTTGAAGAGCTCCTAATGATGCCAGCCATCTACTTCCTGAATATTGTCATATTCACTTGGTAGCTGACTCCCATCATCGAGAGTTCCACAAAGCACGAAGCAAGCAGCATTCGAGCATTGAAGAATACATAGGACTCACTCTGGGTGATAACCCCGCTTGCTCTGCTCATCCTCGAAAGTACCACCGAACTCTGCAACTCTTCCCCTTGCAGGTTCTAATTATTCTTTCGCTAAGTACCACGGTACTCATCTAGGCATCTCCCCTAGATTACTCCTCTACCCAAATCCCTAAAGGATTCCAACTAAATATTCTCACTCATCACATACTCAAAAACGCATCGCATATAACAACAATTCCTAGGCTAAGGCATCACAAATCAGGCCACTCTAGTCCTAAGATATGAAATACCTAGCCTGTCTCTAGCATGCAATAATATCTCATAAAGTGCATCATAAATATCTCATAACACAAAAGTAAGGGTATTTTGGGAAATCACCGTTCGGGCTCTGGCTAATTGTACACACTGCTCTTTCTCACTTTCTCTTTGAACTCTTATTCGCTTTCGAAAATTATTTCTTTGAAAACTTTTCTTACTTCCTTAGTTTGAGTCCAGATTTACCCGAAGGTGCATCCGAATCCCTCAAACCAAGGCTCTGATACCAACTTGTAACACCGTAAATTTCAAAACAATTTTTCATAAAAAAATAATCGTTTAATTCTTAAAAACACTTTTCTTAAAATCTCATTCATAACCGAATTACAAAACATAACTCCATTTTCACTTGCATAAATAACCAGGATCCTCAAAACATGACTCTTTGTCTGGTGTGTACAATCGAGCCGGTGCCGTCCCGTGATCCTGAGAGAAACCTGAAACACATAACACAAAACACTGTAAGCACGAAGCTTAGTGAATTCCCCAAAATACCACACATAACACATATTAGCCACTCAAGGCTATAACTCTGTGGGTCCGTGGACCCTACTCTGTGAACCTTCCGGTTCTAACTCTGTAAACATGCACAACATAAATCACATAGAAATAATGCAGTACAACACATAGCATACATAGCATACAAATACTCTGCCACATAACTCTGGTTACCTACTCAAGGTAAAGTATAGTGAGAAGACTCACCTGGCAAGCAGGAAGCAGATACCCTCACGCTTGCATCTCGAACTCGCCACCATCTATCACATAAGGCAAATGCTCTCATGAACATAACTCTCGAGACTAGACTCAATCTTCTATTGGCATCCTCTTAAGGGTAAAAGACCATTTTACCCCCGTCTTGGCCCAAAGGCCACATTGCTGACCAAACCCTAAAAGTCAACAAAAGTCAACGGTCAAACTTTGACCCAACTCTCCGAGTGCACTCCGGTGACTCGGCTAGTACACACATGTCCACTAACTCTTTGTCCCGCTTGGTACGTCGAGTCCCTCCCTATGCTCGACGAGTCATACCAGGCATGAATTGCGGGGCCAGCCCGACTCAACTCGCCGGGTCCCAAGAACAACTCGGCGAGTACCGCCTTGAACTCCAGTCCTCTAATCCCTTTCTGACTCACTGAGTTATCCCCCAACTCGGCAAGTCCACTCACTGAGTGATTTACGTGAAACCCTAACTCTACTCGCCGAGTCTCAAGAACAACTCGGCGAGTTCATGCCATGCACAAACTCTAATGTCCTCCTGAGGTCAGATCTGTGCCCCTAAGCCTTAGATCTGGCCTTCCCAAGCATGAATGTCACGTAAAGTCCGAATCTTGATGCTTATATACCAACAACAAGGCATCAAATGTTGATTTAACCCCAAAAATGACAACCTTTGCCCAATAACCCCAAAATGACTCATAAAGCTCCAAGGGTTAAGGTATCTGGACCTCTTTGAGTCCAGATCCAAGGCACAAACTCGAGGAGGGACCAATTGCTCCACATAACCACCCTCAAAAGGGGTTAGAAAACCCTATCTCTAAGGATCAACACCAAAACTGAAGAAGGTTAGAACTATTACCTCAAAAATGAAATCTCTAAACTCTGGAACTACTAGAATCACACCTCCTCTTGCTCTTGGTCACCTTCTTCTTGCTAAACCAAAGATACAAGGATCAAATGTGACTTCTCCTTCCTCTCAAACGATTTGGCTCACTTAGGGTTCTCTCAAGGGACTGGTACCTACAATGGGAGGCTATAAGTGCCCTTAAATAGGCCCCAACCCCCGGGGGATTAGGGTTTCATTAAACAAGGTGGACTCGCGGAGTCCATGAATGGGCTCGCCGAGTCTGGACGTGACCTGGATGAAAATCCGCGACCTTATTCGGCGAGTCTAAGCTCCAACTCGCCGAGTTCTTACACAAACTCCACCAATAAGTGAGTAAAATAATATACCTGGGAATCCGGATGTTACAATTCTCCCCCACTAGAATCAGACTTCGCCCTCGAAGTCTCACTCTGCAATTAACTCCAGATGCTGCTCACGCATCCCCCGCTCCTGCTCCCAAGTAAGCTCTGACCCTTTCCGATGTTGCCACTGGACCTACACCAGAGGCACTTCCTTGCTCCTCAGAACCTTGATCTTCCGATCCCTAATCGCCATCGTCCTCTTAACGTAGTTCAGGCCCACATCCACCTGAATATCCTTTAATGGATCCACTACCGACTCGTCGGCTATACACTTTCTCAGCTGCGACACGTGGAAGGTGTCATGAATCTGACCTAACTCTACAGGTAGCTCCAAACGGTAGGCTACTCTGCCTACTCTCGCAATCGCCCTGAAAGGACCAATACATTGGGGCCCCAGCTTGCCTCTTTTCCTGAATCGGATCACTCATTTCCAAGGAGAGATCTTCAGGAGCACGAAATCACCGACCAAAAATTCGAGCTCGGACCGGCGCCTGTCCGCATAACTCTTCTGATGACTCTGAGTGGTCAACAACCTCTGTCTGACCTGCTGTATCTGCTCTGTCGTCTGAAGCACGATCTCTGTATTACCCATCACACGTTGCCCTACCTCTTCCCAGCAAATGGGGGTCCGACACCTCTTCTCATACAACAGCTCAAAGGGTGGCATACCAATGCTCGAATGATAGCTGTTGTAGGAAAACTCTGCCAAAGGAAAATACGTGTCCCAACTCCCGCCGAAATCCAACACACATGCTCGGAGCATGTCCTCGAGCGTCTGAATCGTCCGCTCGCTCTGCCCGTCAGTCTATGGGTGGTATGCGGTACTAAAATGCAGCCTCGTACCCAATTCCGCATGAAATTTCTTCCAGAATCTGGAAGTGAAATGCACATCTCGATCTGAGACAAGCAAGATCGGTACTCCATGTCGTGATACCACCTCCCTCATGTACATCTCTGCCAACCTCTCAGTGGAAGAGCTCTCACTGATAGCAAGGAAATGAGTGCTCTTCGTCAACCTGTCTACAATCACCCAAATTGCATCGACGCCCCTCGCAGTCCTCGGCAAGTTGGTGATAAAATCCATAGTAATCTGTTCGCACTTCCACTCGGGAACCTCTAATGGCTGCAACTTACCATGCGGTCTCTGGTGCTCGGCCTTAACCCTACGACAGGTTAGGCACCTCTCAACGAACCACACGAAGTCCCTCTTCATACAGGACCACCAATACTCCCTCTTCAGGTCCAAATACATCTTATTGAAACGGGATGGATCGAGAACTTCGACCGACGTGCCTCTTCCATCAAAATGGTACGCGTCCCACCCACAAACGGTATCCAAATCCGACCCTGAAATGTCATAAGCCCACGGCTATCGGTAATGAAATCTGATACCTGCCCGATAACTCGCCCTCTCTTATGGTTTTCTGGTCTCACGTCCTCAGCCTGGGCCCCTCGAATGGTGTCCAACACCGGAGTCATCACTGTCAATCTCATGCAAACGTCTCGCATCGGGATGCTCTCTGCCCTACGGCTCAGGGTATCGGCTACCCCGTTAGCCTTACCCGGGTGGTACAGGATCTCGCAATCGTAATCATTTACCACGTCCAACCATCTCCTCTGTCGCATATTCAGGTTGGGCTGATCCATCAAGTACTTCAGGATCTTGTAATCCATGTATATGGTACACTGGACCCCATACAGATAGTGACGCCAGATCTTGAGGGCGAACACCACTGCCCCCAACTCTAGATCGTGGGTGGGATACCTCGTCTCATGAGGCTTCATCTGCCTCGATGCATATGCTATCACATGCCCCCTCTACATAAGCACCGCTCCCAGCCCTGATATCGACGTGTCACAATACACCATGAAATCCTCCATTCCCTCCGGAAGGGATAACACCGGGGCTTCGCATAGTCTCTGGCGAAGTGTATCGAAGGAGGCCTGCTGCTCTGGGCCCCATGAAAAAGCAACACCCTTCCGGGACAACTTGGTGAGTGGCACGACGATCTTGGAGAAATCCCTGATAAATCTCCGGTAATAGCCTGCCAATCCTAGAAAACTCCTGATATCTGTAGGTGACCTCGGCACCTCCCAACTCATCACTGCCTCAATCTTGGCCGGATCGACCAATATCCCTTTTCGGTTAACGAGATGCCCTAGGAACTGGACCTCTCGTAACCAAAATCACACTTGGAGAATTTGGCATAAAGCCTCTCCGATCTCAAAACCCCGAGGATTTCCCTCAAATGCTCCTCATGCTGCTCCCTGGATCTCGAATACACCAATATGTCGTCGATGAACACGATCATCGAGTGATCCAACATCAGCCTGCACACCCTATTCATGAGGTCCATGAACACCGCCGGTGCATTGGTGAGCCCGAAAGGCATCACCACGAACTCGTAATGCCCGTAACGAGTCCTGAACGCTGTCTTCTGGATATCCTCATCTCGCACCCTCACCTGATGATATCCATACCTCAAATCGATCTTGGAGAACCAAGATGCTCCCTGCAACTGATTGAACGAATCATCGATCCTCGGCAACGGGTAACGGTTCTTGACCGTCAACTTGTTCAACTCCCGGTAATCAATGCACATCCGGTGTGAATCGTCCTTTTTCTTGACAAAAAGGATAGGCGCTCCCCACGGCGAACCGCTAGGCCGAATAAACCCCTTCCCCAGCAGCTCCTGAAGCTGCGAGGATAACTCCTGCATCTCTGGAGGTGCAAGGCGATAGGGCACCTTGGCGATAGGCGCATCCCCCGGAACCAAGTCGATTGAGTTGTCGGGGTTGGATATGAAGCATCAAGCTTCTCCAATACTTTCTCAAAGAAATGCCCTTATCTCGAACTTTATTAGAGGCTTGAATGGGGCAATTACCATGTTATTAACCGATCGAAACTTTAATACAACCTTTTCTGATCCCGCTGGAGGGGTGGACTTCAATTGACGTGATAAGGTGTTAGAAGCACCCTGATGGGCCAGGGTATGCCGATGGTTGGAGGACTTCCCGAATGAACGTACCGAGGAATTCTACCGTACTCCGTGCAACTATTGTTGTTGATCCTGCAGACCCTACCCAAAGGTTCAGGCCGGATTGTAGGAAATGGGCGAGAAGTTTTTTTTATTTCTATGAGAAGCTCTACGACACCCACGATTCCTAGTAGTAAGTCGTCGGCATATCGCGCGTACCTGCCTCTCGGGAGGCACACCCGGCAACTCCTCCGGAAATACATCCGGGAACTCATGCACTATCGGAACCTCATCAATTAACCTCGGTCTCTCTGAATCAATCCTCGTGTCCATCACATATGCTACAAATCCCTTACATCCCTACTGTAGACTCTGTCTCGCTCTAGCGGCTGAACAAAATGCCGACCCAGAACGTGTACCTTCGCCGTACACCATAAGAACTCCCCCACTAGGGTCTCGTATGGCCACCAGCTGTCGCTCGCAGTCGATGACTGCTCCAAATATGCTCAACCAGTCCATGCCCACGATGACACAGACATCTCCCATCGCGATAGGGACTAAGTCAATCGGAAAATCCACTCCGAAAATCTCGAGTACACAACCTCGAATCACCTATGTGGCATACACCGCTCTCTCATCCGCTATGGAAACTCTCAGAGGTTGACTCAACGCCTCCCAACTAATACTGATGTGCTGGCTAAAAGCCAAAGATACAAAAGATCGACTCGCACCCGAGTCAAATAACACTAAGGCAGGTACAGAACTCACAAGAAAAGTACCTAGGCATAACATAATATAAGCACAATATCTCAACATAAAAATAAATACATGAAAGAATACATACCAGCCACGACATTGGGTGCTGCGCGGACCTCCTTTGCAGTAAACTGGAAGGCTCTCCCTCGTGCCTTCGGTGCCTCGACCTTCGCGGGCCGACTATCCGTAGCTCTCACTACAGCAGGGGCAGATCCCTGAGATGCTCCCTGTGCTGTCCATCGCAACTAAGGAAACTCTGCCTTCCGGTGTCCGGTCTGGCTGCAGTGAAAACACACTGCAAACCCCTTGGGGCAATCCTTGGCCATATGCCCCTCCTTGCCACATTTGTAGCAAGACCCTGCTCTGCACACTCCATCGTGACTCTTGCCGCACTTGCCACAAGTGCGGCCCTTCTGGTTCCCAGATCTTGAATCAGCGGGTTTGCCCTGCTTGGCTGCCAACTGGGACTGGGCCGGCCGCCGTCCCTCCCCTGAGACTCAGCCTCCTCCCTAGCTTGGGTCTCTAACTCTATCTCCCTCTTCCAGGAATTTGCCTGAAGCTCAGCAAATGTTTGGTACGTCGAGTTCACCACGAACTCTCGTATATCCCTCCTCAATACACTCAAATATCGGCTCATACGTGCCTGCTCGGAGGACACGTGCTCTGGGACGAACATTGCCCTCTCATGAAACATCCGAGTAATCGCTGTAACAGACTCGATACCCTGCTTGAGGGTCAGAAACTCCTATGCCAATTTCTCCCTCTCCACCTGGGGAACGTACTCGTCTCGAAACATAGCAGTGAACCTCTCCTAGGTCACTGCAGCAAGCTCAGCAGGCGTGTAGTGCGCCGTCACAAACTTCCACCAGTCCTTCGCTCCCAAGCGAAGCTGGTTCAGCACGAATCGAACTCTCAAATGCTCAGGAGATGAGCAAGTAAAGAAACGCCCCTCTATGTATGATATCCACCTCATCGCTGCAATCAGTTCCTGGGTCCCATCGAACTCCGGTGGTTTCGTGTTGCTGAATTCTCAGAACAGCAACGCATCATCACCCTGCGGCCTCGTCGCAGCTATAGTTGTAGTGGCCGCAGCAACAACAGCCTCAGAAAGAGCAGCGTATCTCTCGTCAAATGTCTCAATAAGAGTGGTCTTGATAGACCCGAACATCTCCGGTATCTCTGCCCTGGTGGCCACAGCTACCTCCTCATGAATGATCCTACGGATCTCTGCATCGCTCGTACCATTGCTCTCTGGTGTGTGGCGTGTACCTACCATGATCTCTCTATGAAATTCAACATAAGAATATTAGGGACACACTCGAGTATAATCACACTCAATAACTCCACCCTACTTGTTCCTTAGTACTCTAGGGATTCTTACTTAGACTGCGCACTGACCCGGTATCTTCAGTAGTACGGGCCCAATACTACCATCCATACCGCCTCAACATTCATCCCAAGTCCTCCTCCCATAGTCCCAAATCCCAAGTACTCTACTCTCTCTAATCATGTGCTACTCACTAGAAGATCTCTCATAAGCTCCTCGCTGCTATCTAAACACTCTCAAGCATCTCTAGCAGCAAAAACCCCTAGACTAAAGCATCATATATCAGGCCACTCTAGTCCTAATAAGAATACCTAGTCTACTCTAGCATGCATAACATAATTCATCATATAGCATAACATAACATATCTTATAACACTTATTGTAAGGGTATTTTGGGAAATCACCGTTCGGGCGCTGGCTGATCGTACACACGGCTCTGCTCTGGTTGTTGCACAACTCTTTTTACTCTTTTAAAAATTTTACTTTATTATCAAAAAATTTCCTCAAATTCTCAGTTTGAGTTCAGATACACCCGAAGATGCATCCGAATCCCTCAAACAAAGGCTCTGATACGAACTTGTAACACCGTAAAAATTTAAACAATTTTTCACTTTTTTAAAAACCATAAAATATCATTCACATTCACTTTTCAAAACATTGTATCAACATTATCTCAATACAAAACCCCAAGATCAAAACATATAAACTCCGGTGTGCGTGTGTACGAATCATGCCGGCGCCTTCCCGCGATCATCGCTGGTACCTGAAACACATAACACTGTAAGCATAATTGCTTACTGAATTCCCCAAAATACTACTTTAACATATATTAGCCACTAGAAGCTATAACTCTGTTGTCCCTCTAGTCAATGTGTCTCAGTGGGACCCTCCAGCCCCAACTCTCTGTGGGCCCTCTGGCCCTAACTCTATGGACCTGAAGGTCCTAACTCTATGGACCCACTGGTCCTACTCTGTAAACTCTGAATCATGCATATCACATATCACAATAAATCACAACACATAAATAATATGAAAATACACTGGTACATAACTCTAAAATACACTGTCACGTAACTCTGTTACCACTCTAGGTAAAGTATAGTGAGAAGACTCACCTTAGATGTCTCGGTAAATCTCTGACTCGGTAGAAATACGATCTAGCCTCCGCCTAATCACACAAAGTAAATACTGTTGGATTAGTGTCTAAGGCTGTAACTATATTTGGTAAGTACTTGACCCGGTTGTGCATGGTCCTTTTGGGTTGCCTTCACCATAGCAACTTGACAAGGTCATTTATATAGAGAGAAGATATATTATTATTATTATTGTATTATAAGAATAATATGTTAAAGGAATAATAATATTATTTGATTAATATAAGTCATAAATTAATTAGGAATTAATTTGGTGACTTAAAGAGATTAATTGAATAAAGGGGCATAAACTGTCAAATGTGTGATAGTTGTGTTTTGGGCTATGAATCCTTATGGATATAGGAGTGGATGATTTTAGGGATATGGATATCCTAGAAATCGTCCAAGGCCTTATCTAGAAGGATCTTTGGATTGCTTTGAGGCTAAGTTATCCAATTAGGGTTTAAGGTGAAACCCTAGGAGCTCACAGTATAAATAGGCCCTTAGGGTTGGAGAAATCGGCCACTCTATGATTGAGAATACCCTAGAGCCGATTTCTCATCTCCTTCCCTCTTTCAAATCATCTTCTTGCTAGTAGGTGTTTGTAAGCCATTAGAGGAGTGACAATTGTGACTCTAAGCTCCAAGAAGAAAAAGTTTTCAAGCAAGTAACCCAAGGTATTCTTCTAGATCTGATTTCATATGTTTTGATTGTTTGTTTACATTAGATCTAGCCATGAAAGTATTCGATATATTGCATGTTCAATTAGAGAAACCTAGATCCAAGCTTTAGGGTTTGCATGTGTACATAGGAAAGTTCTTATGGCTCAAACCCATCAGTGGTATTAGAGCCTTGATTGGTTTCAATTGAATGTAATGCTTAACTGTTTTGCTTGTTGAAAATCATTTTTCTTGGCCTCTGTTCAACCCAACTCGGCGAGTCAATGTCTGGAGTCGGCGAGTTGGCCCTACTCGGCGAGTCCAGAGCTGACTCGGCGAGTTCGAGCGTCAGGCAGAGGATATTTTGGGATTTTGTTGTTATTTTGTCTTGGATTTGATACCTAAATCGTTTTGTTATGTGAAAATCCGAATTTTGACTTAATTTAATGATTATCCTTGACATAACAATAGATAATTTCAAATCTTTTGAATATTGATTATTTATATGATAAATATGGACTATTTAAGATTATTTGGTAATTATCTAATGACTAAAATTGGATTAGGTCAAATATAGATAATTATGAAATTAATTGTTTAATTTGAATTATTTGTAATTTGATCCCTTTAGTTTTGAAAAGTTTAAAATTTGTCTCGAAGTTTTGAAATTTGAATTTTGTGATTAAATGTTTAATTTTGAAGAATTTAAATTTCAACCCCTAGAGTTTTACAAGTTTAAAATTCAACCCTATACTATTATATTATTAAAAGCTTAATGAATATATAAGTATAATTAAAATGCTAGTCTTCCCGTAAGTAGGCCTCATTCACAAAGCCGGTCTATAAGGTGGGTATAAGGTTGCTGCCTATAAAATGGCGCTTAATGGGTGTACACTCACACCCACCGCTTGCTTGACTGGTGGATGGTCGTTAGCCGAACGGGTAGGATAGGGCAACTCTCTCTCCTCATTAAAAGAATAATGTTAAAATATAAAGTAACTACATGTTTTTCCAAATTCCCAATCCTAGTTACTTTAGTCAAAAGTGAATTGATGCAATCCCATGAAATTACACTTTGCACCCTTGCTAAGAAGTTAGTGGAGCATGTGTGGTTTACCGGCACACTAATTGGTTCTAAGCAAAGGTGGCAAAGGTGATTCATTGTTTATCATAGTTCGATGGAGCGTGTGTGGTTTACCAGCATATCGAATAGGTCATTGTAACAATGAAGGCACCATGTAGATTTGCATGGTTATTCACACCCACTTTGTGATCCTCGGCATCCCAGTCACAAACGAGAGGGGCATATTGAGATTTAAACATGCCATTGAATCGTCATTCACTTACCTCCAAATTATTTGCGTGTTGGATTACGGCATCCCTTTTCTAATATGTAAATAATGTTGTTGGGTCCTAGCCCTAATTTTTCATTTTGGGTGTTTAATTAGGGATTCAATTCTAATCAAACTTTGTCCTTTCTATATGTAGATGTCGAACGCGAACAACGCTGCTGCTAACTCATTCACATTAATGAGTCTTTGCCAAAAAGTGACTTTCGATGGAATGAGCTTTAGCGAATGGATAAGATACATTCGCACGATTGCATGCTACGAGGACAAAGAGTATGTCCTCGACGAAAAGCTCGAGAAGGTCAACCCAGAAATCGCTACTCCCGAAGAGATGGCTATCTTTGAGACCCACGAACGTGATGCAAAGAAAGTCCATTGCATCATGATAGCCACTATGAACCAAGAATTCCAAAAGTCCTATGAGGACATGTATCCCTATGAAATGCATCAAGACTTAATGGAGAGGTACCACCAAAGCGCGAGGCAAGAGCGCTATGAGATCATCACCAACATGATCACCACTAAGATGGGAAGTGGAGAATCGTTAACCGTACACTTGCAAAAGATGCAAAGATATGTTGATCGTCTTCGCAAGTTAAATGTTAACTTTGGGAAGGATTTGGCTATCGACATTGTTCTTCACTCCTTGCCCTCATGCTACAACCAATTTAGGATGACCCACCACATGAAAAAGGAAGAGGTCACCCTAAGCAAACTCCAAGGACTCCCGCACCACTCGATGCTCCTGTTTTGGCAATTGGGCAAAGAAAGGGGAAGAAGAGGAAGGCTCCGTCAAAGAGACACAAAAGGGAAAGTCCCAAGATGGCTCCTCTTCTAGTGGGACCAAATATGGCCCTGCTAAGCCCAACTCTAACCCAAATGAGGCAGAGTGCCACTATTGCCACAAAATAGGACATTGGAAGAGAAGCTGCCCAGAATATTTGCAAGCCATTAAGGATAGGAAGATCAAGCCATCTTTCACAGGTATTTACACAATTAAATCCAATGATTCATCTCATGCTATTTCTTGGGTTCTTGATACAGGATGTGGTTACCACATTTGTTCTGATTTGCAGGGACTAAGAAGAAATAGGGATGCGGAGCATGGAAAAATAAATCTAATCATGGGAAACGGAAGATCGTTGCCTGTCACCAAGATTGGAGTGTATTCTTTAGTGCTTAGTAATGGATTAGGTTTAGATTTAAATAATTATTGCTACTCGCCAGATATGGCAAGAAACATCATTTCATTTCATGGTTTGTTTAGACAAGGTTTTAGATATTCGTTTAATAATATGAATGGTTCTATTTATGCTTATCTAAATGGTGTTTTATACTTTGAAGCAATGCCTTGTAATGGAATTTATGAAACTGTTATGGTTGTAGATAATCTAGGAAATGATGTGTTGTGTATAGATTCTTCCAATAGTATGGATAAAGCATGTTTGTGGCATTGTCGTCTTGGGCATGTCAACAAGAAACACATAGCCCAACTCCAAAAGGATGGAGTGTTGGAGTCATTCGACCTTAGGGAAGATGACACGTGTGAATCTTGTTTACTTGGAAAGATGACCAAGTCACCCTTCACTGGCACTTGTGAGAGGGGTGAGGGTTTATTGGATCTCATATATACCGATGTATTTGGGCCCTTTAGATCCACCACAAAGGATGCGAACCGCTTCTACGTGACTTTTACCGATGATTATAGTAGATATGGGTATATTTACTTAATCAAGCACAAGTCAGAAACGTTTGAAAAGTTCAAAGAGTTCAAGAATGAAATGGAGAATCAATTGGGCAGGAAGATCAAGATGCTTCGATTCGATCGAGGAGGAGAGTACCTAAGTCTTGAATTCCACGACCATCTCAAGGAATGCACAATAGTTTCGCAGTTAATGCCACCTAGGACACCGCAGTTGAATGGTGTGGCAGAAAGGCGCAATCGAACCTTGTTAGACATGGTTCGTTCTATGATGAGTCGTGCTTCACTACCTATCTCATTCTGGGGGTATGCCTTAGAGACTGCCGCCCATATCCTTAATCGAGTCCCTACAAAGAAGGTTGCCAAAACACCTCACGAGATGTGGACAGGGAAAGCTCCCTCGTTGGCACATATCAAGGTTTGGGGTTATGAAGTTTTTATAAGACGAGAGACTCACGACAAGCTCGAGCCTCGTAGTGAGCAATGTATTTTCATCGGCTACCCGCAGAGATCCTTTGGATATCTCTTCTATAGACCGAGTGACAATGTTGTCTTCGTTGCGAGAAGAGGGGTTTTCCGAGAACAAGAACTCATAAAACAAGGAGACAGTGGGAGGCAGATCAATCTTGAAGAGATTTAAGAATCGAGTGATGAAGGAACCTCTACCGCTGGCGCTTAACCCGATGAGGAAACTCCGGTTGAACCAATTGACGAGTCATTACCTCTTAGACGTTCCAAAAGAGTTAAGAGTTCAACCCCAGTTTTATGGTTTTCATATTACTACTGAAGGGGACACGTATATTAGTGATGGTACACTAATAAATCGAGATGAACCTAATAGCTATAAGGAAGTCATGGCAGGCCCAGAGTCTGCGAAATGGAAAGAGGCGATGGACAGCGAGATTCAGTCCATGTATGACAACCAAGTTTGGAATTTGGTTGACAATGTGCCCGGACGGAAGACGGTTGGGTGCAAATGGATCTTCAAGAAGAAGACCGACGTGGATGGGAATGTACACACGTATAAGGCGTGATTGGTTGTGAAGGGCTTTACTCAAAACCCCGGAGTTGAATATGATGAGACCTTCTCACCAGTTGCGAAAATAAAGTCTATAAGGGTGATGCTAGCTATTGTCGCATTTCATGATTATGAGATATGACAAATGGATGTTAAGATCGCTTTCCTTAACGGGAAGTTGGTTGAGAATGTTTTCATGGCTCAGCCAGAGGGTTTTGTCGATGCCAAGCATCCTAATAGAGTGTGCAAGCTTGAGAAGTCCATTTATGGACTTAAGCAAGCATCTCGCAGATGGAATCTTTGATTTGATGAGAAAGTCAAAGAGTTTGGATTTGTACGAAGCGAAGATGAATCATGTGTATATGTCAAAGCCAGTGGGAGTATAGTTAGCTTCCTCATTTTGTATGTCGATGACATACTGCTCATGGGAAACGACATCCCGACTCTGCAGGAAGTTAGGTCCTGGCTCGGGAAGTGTTTCGCTATGAAGGACCTCGGAGAGGCTTCCTATATTTTGGGAATAAGGATAGTGAGAGAACTAAGTAAGAGATTAATAGGACTTAGTCAGAATACTTACTTAGATAAAGTACTAAAACGTTTTAGTACGGAAAACTCGAAGAAGGGAGAACTACCGATACAAAGTAATGCCAAGTTGAGTAAGACTCAAAGTCCGAGTACTGAAGCCGAGATAGCTGAGATGAGCCGAGTACCTTACGCTTCCACAGTTGGCTCAATCATGTATGCTATGACTTGTACTCGCCCTTATGTGGCCTTTGCTTTGAGCATGGTCAGTAGATATCAAGGGAACCCTGGCAGAGCGCATTAGATTGCGATCAAGAACATCCTTAAGTACCTTTGGAGGACCAAAGAATGGTTTCTAGTCCTCGGAGGGAGTGATGACTTAAAGGTGTATGCTATGACTATTGTTTCACTTTACATGTTTTGACTTCCAGAATAATTGAGTTTATTAAGAATAATCGAATTATTCAAACAGTCCACAATTGCTCATATGTTGGAAGTAGGTATGAATGAAGATTGTCATGAATTGGTGTGTAGATTGTCTAAATGGTATTAGACATAGCAAAAGGTTTGCTACAACGTTCGTGAGTGCTTATGAACAAGTTTTGAGCATTAGAATAAACTCGCGCTTGCTGAATCACTTTATGGAATATACTGTAAGTGATCGCAAGACAATAATATCATATGGTCTTAAAACCTAGATATATGGTTTATTATTTACTAATTGGTTGTACATTGATAATGCGAAACCGCATCAGTAAATTGATGTCATAAAACACATTGTTGTGTATAGTTGATTAGTGAATAAGTAAATGCATATAAGTCGAAGTTTATCTGTTACTTTTATCCAAAGAGGGTAAAAGTGATATCATGGCCGCTCGATGATTTGATTTGACTTATGTGCCAGGCCCGGTCAGGACTGAATTGATGTGTTCAATTAAGTTCTATGTCGAATAAATCTGAGATCAAGAAAATAGTTGTTGGACAATAAGTATGACAATGTTTCATGAGATCGCCTGCACGATATCAAAACGGAGGACTGTACGATCCCTTATCCAAAGGACAGGATACTGATAAGATCAGAGTTGACAGCATCTTTGAGACCTACGATTGCTAATCGGATTGTGTTTGCATTTATAGTTACTAGACTTATCCAAGTGGGAGACTGTTGGATTAGTGTCTAAGGCTGTAACTATATTTGGTAAGTACTTGACCCGGTTGTGCATGGTCCTTTTGGGTTGCCTTCACCATAGCAACTTGACAAGGTGATTTATATATAGA
Source organism: Lactuca sativa (assembly GCF_002870075.4). Taxonomy (NCBI): domain Eukaryota; kingdom Viridiplantae; phylum Streptophyta; class Magnoliopsida; order Asterales; family Asteraceae; genus Lactuca; species Lactuca sativa. The sequence continues at coordinate 182,492,610 of NC_056630.2, read as the reverse complement.
GAAGAGATATTATTATTATTATTATTATTATTATTATTGTATTATAAGAATAATATGTTAAAGGAATAATAACATTATTTGATTAATATAAGTCATAAATTAATTAGGAATTAATTTGGTGACTTAAAGAAATTAATTGAATAAAGGGGCATAAACTGTCAAATGTGTGATAGTTGTGTTTTGGGCTATGAATCCTTATGGATATAGGAGTGGACAATTTTAGGGATATGGATATCCTATAAATCGTCCAAGGCCTTATCTAGAAGGATCTTTGGATTGCTTTGAGGCTAAGTTATCCAATTAGGGTTTAAGGTGAAACCCTAGGAGCTCACAGTATAAATAGGCCCTTAGGGTTGGAGAAATCGGCCACTCTATGATTGAGAATACCCTAGAGCCGATTTCTCATCTCCTTCCCTCTCTCAAATCATCTTCTTGCTAGTAGGTGTTTGTAATCCATTAGAGGAGTGACATTTGTGACTCTAAGCTCCAAGAAGAAGAAGTTTTCAAGGAAGTAACTCAAGGTATTCTTCTAGATCTGATTTCATATGTTTTGATTATTTGTTTACATTAGATCTAGCCATGAAAGTCTTGGATATATTACATGTTCAAATAGAGAAACCTAGATCCAAGCTTTAGGGTTTGCATGTGCACATGGGAAAGTTTTTATGGCTCAAACCCATCAAATACTCTCATAAATATAACTCTCGGGACTAGACTCAACCCTCTATTGGCACCCTCAGAAGGGTAAAAGACCATTTTACCCCTGTCTTGGCTCAAAGGCCCCCATTGTTGACAAAACCCTAAAAGTCAACAAAAGTCAACGGTCAAACTTTGACCCGACTCGTCGAGTGTACTTGGGCAAATTGGCGAGTCTACACGTGTCCACTAACTCTCTAGTCTCGTTTGGCACGTCGAGTCCCTCCCCTTGCTCGACAAGTCACACCTAGCATGAATCGCGGGGCCACCCCGACTCAACTCGCCGAGTCTCAAGATCAACTCGGCGAGTTCCGCCTTGAACTCCAGTCCTCTAATCCCCTTCTGACTCACTGAGTTATTCCCCCAACTCGGCAAGTCTACTCACTGAGTGATTTACGGGAAACCCTAACCCTACTCGCCGAGTCTGCCCTTAGACTAGGCGAGTTCATGCCATGCACAAACTCAATTGACCTCCTGAGGTCGGATCAGTTCCTTTGATCCATAGATCTGACCTTCCCAAGCCTGATAAACACGTAAAGCTCGATTCTTGACACTCATGGGACGTCTAGGAGGCTTCACTTGGTGATTTTGCCCCAAAAATAGCATCCTAAGCTCAACACCTCCATAGCTCAACATAAAGCAAGCTGAGATAAGCTCTTTAGACCACTATGGGTCCAGATCTGAAGTCTCAATGTGAATAGGGGCCATATTCTCACAATTTCTTCCAATAAAGGTCATAAAAACTCTACATCTATGGATTCCTTCAACAAAACAGATAAATGGGGCGATATAATACCTCAAAGATGAAGTCTTTTGCTCGAAATCCGCAGATGCACAACCTCATTGGTCCCCTCTAAGCTTGAAACACCTCCTTCTTGCAAGAATGAACCACAAAGATCATGAAATGGCTCCTTTCCTCTCACAAACGCTCTAGCTCTTTTAGGGTTTCTCTCTGGGGTTTGGTAGCCGCAAATGACGGCCCTAAGGGCCTTTAAATAGGTCCCAAACCTGGGAAATTAGGGTTTCATTAAACAACTTGGACTCGCCGAGTCCACTCATGGACTCCCCGGGTCCACTCATGAGCCCGGATGAGAATCCGCGACCCTACTCGGCGAGTCTAAGCACCAACTCGCCGAGTTCCTCCACAAATTCCAAAATAAATGAATAAAATAATATACCTGTAAATCCGGATGTTACATATGTCATTCTACTAGATTTTATATTACTTGTACTTCATAATATGGTAGTTATGATAATACCTTGGAAATTGATATTTGCGTGTATAATAGAGAAAAAATAGATCCAAGGTATTTAGGTTTGCATGTACACCATAGGAGTGTTAGAATGCTCAAAACCCAACACTATGTGCTACAACTGTCGTCAAATGGGACATATCAGTACACAGTGTCCCAACCCCAAGGTCCATATGGGAGCTAGTGAGAAGAAAGATGAAGCGCCAAAGGTGAAAGCTCGTGCTTTCAATATGACAACTGATGAGATAATTTTTGGGAACCCTCTTAGTTAATTCTATATCTGGTTATGTGTTATCTGTGCTTTTATGTTATTTGATGCTAGTAATAGTAAGTAGTTGGTATCATTGCGGTTATGTGCTCATTTGTGGAGTACCTCGAACTTCATTACTTGCGATGTAGATATTGATGTTGTTGTGTTTGATTTAGTCATAATGCGTGAAAAGTTTGATTTGTGTGATATCTCTTTTGGTGAATACACTTTTACTTTGACATTGATTCGTGTTGGAGTATAACACAAAGAGGCAACATAGGAATAAGTGGAAGCACAGACATAGAGATTCCGAGGAAAGAACCTTTTTGAAGGAGGGGAGAATTGTAACGACCCGAAAAATCCTATTGTAAAAAAAAACGTTAATTTTTCTGTTACTCGAGGGACTATTTATGCAAAATATCTTAGCTCTATGAGGTTAAAATGGAATAAATTAATTAAAAATAGTATTATTTAATATTTAAAAGAATTAATAAAAATTAAAAGGTATGTAATTTAATGAAATTGTCTTATGAAATTATTAGGGTTTAAATTTAACAGGGGGACATTAGGTAAATTATGGCATAACTCTCCAAGGAAAAAGATCGATCCTTCTCCTAGACGTCCGTTCCCTATTCACGTCCAAAAACAAAGGAAAGTTTGTGAAACATATGCGTGCGTTTTAGAAATTTTAGAAGCTAAAACCCTTAAAGAAAAGGTGCAGGGACTGTTAGGGAACATTGATCAAATTCTAGGGACTAGATCCGTAATTTGTACATTAAATCAGACGCATCTTTCGCCCCACTTCAAATACGAGAGTAACCGGCTGATTTATTCGTTTCCTTACTTCCGTTTCGTGCGATCGAACTACTGGTGACCCACCTAGTGAAACCGATGCCCTAATTGAGGGGCTGCTGCAATCGTTAAGTGGGAGAAAGGGTGATCGAGAGAAAGAAGAACGACGGTTATAGAGGTTCCCGACGAAGTTACGACAAACCTAAGATTTCGGCAGAAATATCGTTAGGCATTGCAAGGGTGGCGATTGAAGTGTTTCCTGTCATTGATCGATTCCCAGTAAGTTTTTGAGCTTCAATTAAGAGTCTTAGAAATTTAGAGATGCATACATTTATAGTTTTTTCCACGTAAATATCAATATGTAAAAATAGGTTAACTAAGATTCATAAATTTGTACTATCTGGTCGATGCACTTCATTAACTTAATAGATACGAATCTAAGATCATTGAAGTAAACCTGTTAAAGAAAGTAATGGTTTAATTCTTATGATTATCGCCTAATGAGGTCTTTAGAGATGAGGTACTAAATATAAATGGACATACTCTAAACGTAATAACCTTAATATTTAGGAATATTTAATCAAATAGTGAAGCATGGATTCTGAATAACGGTACATGGCATGGGAATTTTATTACATGGATTCATAATAAGCACTCATAATAAACTAACTTAAACTATATACTCAGGCATGATTAATTTGAGTAGGCGTTATAGTTTTATAAAACAGACTAATCATGATTAATCATGTCTATTTATCCAGCATCCTTGCTTTAAGTCTTGACTAAATAGAAATATCCATGGACAGATTAAATATGACTATGACGAAAAGAAAACAACAAACGTAAATTAGAATTTTTAGTTATTTTAATATGTTTAATACAGAATTTTGATGATATGGCTTTAGCGTTAGCATTTTCTTTATATCATTATATTATATTATGGAAATTGGATGTCATAAGAATAACACATGATATAATATAAGCTAACAATTTCCATAACCATTAAGATGCGGAATATTATGACATAATATGATCTAAACTAAAGATGATCGTAATAATTGTTTAGGTGGTGCCTTGAGAATTTCAAGTAAGTTCAAGACTAGGAATAGAAGGAGGATTTCTTCAAAGCTAAAGGTGAGTTCATAGTTTTAACTCACTAAGGTTGCATGATTGAAACGTGCAATCCGTAGATGGTGATTTGGTTCACTTTAGGATGACCATGACATTACTTGTGCTTGATGATGATATGATATTTGTGATGCTAGTATATGCTTTGTGCTAATGCCATGTTATGACCTAATTGATATGTTGCTTCAACTTAGATGTACTTGATGTATATGACATGCTAGCTTAAGTTGCTTGAAATATGATGTACGGTTGTGTATTGATGTGTTGGTTATGAATACATTGCATGTTTAATATATATTTATATGGTATGCATTACATGCTTTACTTAATGTATAAATGAAATTGCGGGGTTTTGCATAGTGGGTTTGGGTAGTTTGATGACCTTTGCCTAAAACCTTATCCGAATCATTGACGATGCCTACTAAGTTGAAAGAGTACCTATAGGAAGAGCTATAGCCACAATGGTTATTAGTTTCCGGTCTTTCTAGATGACCGTGTGACACATGGTTTGCGGGCACTTCGGTGTTCGTGGGCTGGAGTGATGTTGGTCCCTCGTTCGCGGCCAGCGCAAACATCACGTGGGAATCGGGAGGTGTATCGGTAGAATTGACACCGTTTGTACCGATCCTAAACGACACCGCGGGGTACTTGTACTCTGCAAAGTCGGAGTAGCGAAAGTGGAGTCATGGGGTTGGTGTTTCAGGTGGAAGTCATGAGCCACTTAGAGCATTCGGCTAGCCGTGCACACAAGTAGTGAACGGGGTGTTTCTCTTGGGTTAGGTAGCACTAAGGGACACTTTTCTATCAATCGGTTGGATAGATATAATAAAACGTTGAACATGTAACAAAAGGTTGGTTGCATATTAAGAACTTGAACATGTAACAAAAGGTTGGTTGCATATTAAAAGGTTGAACATGTAACAAAAGGTTGGTTGCATATTAAAAGGTTGAACATGTAACAAAAGGTTGGTTGCATATTAAAAGGTTGAATATATAACAAAGGTTGGTTATTAATAAAAGTTTGAACAATTAAAGGTTGCTTAAATATGATATGTGATTATTTATATGCTATGCGGTTGCTTATGTGGTATTTGGTTGAGCATATATGTTATGTGGTAGAATTGTGGTTAAACATATATGCATGTATGCGGTTGAATATGTGATTGAATAGTTATGATATGCGGTTGTTTTCTAAGTGGTATTTGTCTATCATTTTATGTTTCATCGTAAAATGAATGATTGACCCATTTAGGGTTAGTATGTTTTATGTGCAACTTTATGAACTCACTCAGCAGGGGCTGACACTTGTATCTTTTCTCTTTTGTTCCTTATGATTGGTGCAGGCAGTTTAGAAGATTGGCCTTGGTGAGAGGGGTTCTTATGGGTAGTAGATTTATATTAACGATACCATTCTTGGACACGTTTTTGATTATTTACTTTAAAGTACTTTTGTTTACGTTTAAAATGGTTTGGAATTATGTTTGAGTTTTTGAAGTAACGTTGTGGTTTTGAAAATGTTTTGAATTAAAAACTAAGTCTTTCGCTAACGTATTCTGTTAAATAAATATTTTAAAAAAAGAAAAAAAATATGGTAAAAATCACAACGTTACATTTTGGGTAACAAAGGAGGCTGGCAAGGAGGTCGTGTTGAGGCAACTCAATACTCCGTGTAGGCTCATTAAACTCCGTGGCCAAAGACAAGTGAACATGCTGTGTTGGGACTCCAACACGTCGTTTCCCAAAGAGAAAACATGAAAAACTTGGGAATTTCAGTTTAACGTTATCCTAATAGTCTTCTTCTTAGTTAGACATGTATGGAAAACAACCATTGAATGGAAAAGATGTCTAACTACATGTCCGCTATAACACCAGTAGATACCAACTTTAAGTTGGACTCTTAAGTTGAAGATCCCTTTATTGATCCAACTTATTGAAAGATCTAGAATGCTCAAGAGTCATTATATAATGATATTTCTAATAATATATGATTTTATAAGGTCACACCTTATAAAAAATTACCATCAATTGATTATTTATTAGTATAATTTGATTATTAATAAATATATCAACACTTGTAGTTAAATTGGAAAAACATTAGTTTGGGAAATAATATTTTACCAACATTTTGGGAATTATTATTTCTAGGAAATAATAATAATAAATAAAACAAAAACAACCTAATTCAAATATCATATGGTATGATTATTTCAGTTGTGTACAAACTTTTGGTCACTTTATGTGACTAAATGTTTACAACTCAACTAACTAGTTATGGAAAGGTAATTGGTATTTGGATTTTGTCTCATTATGATGGCCAAAAATGATAAAGAGACAAGGCATGTGATACTTTTGATTATTTTAATCTCCATGCTTGTAAGAGTGTCATACTTCCTATTTTATGGACTTGCTTTTTGCCCATGCTCTTGGTATAAAAGAAAGGCTTTATGTGAGAATTAAATTGATCTTTTTGCACATGAAAAATGATCTCTTTAGCTGCCAAATTTCTTTGATAGCATGCCATTCCCTTTCTTCTTCTTTCTTCTAAATGAAAGTCTTAAATATTGCTTTTCTTTAAGCATATTTTGGAATATGTATTAAAGCTTAAGAACAATATTTTACAAGTGTTATACTAGCATATTTTGGTGGATTGGTTCTTGTTTGGTGGATACTTCTAGAGAGTTTAATTTAAAGCTTAATGCGACACTTCATCAACTTCCAATCTCCCATGAGAATCAAAGCCTTCAAAGGTTGTAACACTTAACTTTCTATTGTTGTTTTAATCTTTTTAAGTATTTCAAAATGATCTTTTGTGGGAATAAAACTAGTTTATTTATTCAATCTAAAGTCTTTCGTTTCCATGTTTATATTTTTGAAACAATTTTCGAATAAAAACCCTACAATTGGCATCAGAGCCATTTTTCCAAGATTAGTTAGATTATTTGTTAAGTTGATGAAATCTTTGTTTTTGGAAAACATGAATGGTTTTATCTTTGCAAGAAAAATCTGCACATATCTTCTATGACAACTTTAAAAAATTTATAATTGTTATTTTTATAAGTAGAAGTTTACATGCATCCTTTTAGTCAAAAAGTTGTCTTAAAAAAACAAAGAGTTGTTTTATATAATTTTAAGTATATATTTGTGTATGATGTCCATAAACTACTCATGGACATTTGTGTTCGTGTAAGTGTTGATTTATTTAAAATGATTGTAATTATTTATTTATTCATATGTCATTTGTTAATTTTTGTAAGCAATAAATTAGTTTTAGAAATAGTTTATTTTTAATATAAAATATTATGAGAATGAAGATGGCGGCCATTTTGAAGATGAAAATTTTATAAACTTAATTTAATTAAAGTTTCTCAAACTTTATAAAATTACTTTTATAAACTTGCTAAAGGTGTTGAAGCAAGTGAGAGCACTTGAAAATTTTACAACATGAAGGTCCCTTATGTCCTTTTATGAATTGACTTAATATTTTTTGTGATGGCTCACAAAAATATTACTAGTTTATGGCTTGATTTATGCACATATGTTTATAACATGCTTGTTTTATTTTATATTTATGTTATTATTATTATATTTATATTATGGTTGATAAATTAGTTTTTCAAATGCAAAATAATATTTGAACATACATAAACATCACACATGTGTTTGGTTTAAATGAAATTTACCTTTTAACATAAGATGATAAAAATAGGTTTAAAATAAAACAAGCTTTATTGTTAAAACTAGTAACCGGATTGAGCAAGAGAGTGTTGGGTGTCCACATGAAAACAGAATTTTCTTAGCTAAGAATGCTAGTTGTGACACATAAGCAAGAGAGTTCTGAGGCATAGATGGGATCAAACATGTCTAATTAAATATGTTACTAGCGATCCCATAAATCTAGGAATATATAGTAAGATATAATTGACAATTGAGATCTACTGGGTTGAATTCAAATGGATGAGATAAAAGATACATAACCCTTTATTTGTTTTGCAACTTGGATCCTAGACTAAATGAATTTTGTTAGAATTTTGTAGATATAAATATTCCACCATCATAACCATGAATTTTCATTTTCTTTAATGTAACAAACCGATATTTCAAGTCAATATAATAGTCTAGGTCAAATTATAACTTATTTTGAAATAATAAAAACAGAAATTAATTGAGATGAAAAGTAGCGTCAAAAATGAAGTATTAAATAAACTTGGTTGGGATGAATAAAGTGGTAGATTTTTTATCAAGGATTCCAAAAATATAAAGAAAACCAAAATCCGAGTTATAACGAAGAAGTTATGACCTATCAAAGATCCGCGACAAAACCGGCAAAACGTTGTTTAGCGTAAAAAGTGAATTTTCAATAAAATACTTTTTAGCCTTAACTATATAAATGAAAGTCTTAGTATACGTTAAACCGTGAATATCCATAAAAAGAACGTCCAAATCTGAATTCCTATGAAGAAGTTATGATTTTTCTAAGATTCGACACAGCAGTACACAACCAAAAATTTGAAATAAAGATCGAGCGATATTTAGTCGAGACAACCTAAACGAGAATCAAAGGTCTCGTCAATAGTAGTACAACGGTAAAAAGACAGACAAAAACGGACGTCGGATGAAGAAGTTATGAATTTTTAATGGATTTTCCTATCCCGATCTGTTAAAAATATTAATATTAAAAATAAAGTCAAAGTTAGTTGATGAGGTCCAAACGAAACTTGTAGAATATAACCTCGCCTACGCGTGCATATAAATAACGTCGAAAACGGAGCTCGTATGTGAAAGTTATGAATTTCAGAAGTTTTGGGCACAAGAACCGAAAAATCACGAACACCGAGAATTTTCGCATGGCTAGGAACCGGCCACGTCACCCGCTCTCGCAGGCGCCCCGTGTTCGACGCGTGTCGTAATCTTCTCGAGTCTGAACCGAGGTCCAACCACCTGGTGATGCGTGTTATTTCGGTGGCGAGTCCGAGATCCGACGCCTGGCACCTCGCAAGCGAGCCACGTGTCCTCCCCTCTTCTACTTCGGTCCGAGACTTCAGCCCTATAAAACCCTGCGAGATCTTCCGGTTCTTAACTCATTTTCACACCAAATTTCATATATTTTCACAATTTTCACCCCTTTAAACTTCCGTACACCCCCCCCCCCCCCCGCCCGAAGCCCCGATATCATATCCAACACTCGAAGAATATCCTGAGACGCCAGAAGTCAGCAAAAATAGAGTCTTTCGGTTTCTAAACCCGACCCTCGCAATACCCGATTTTCAGAAATAAAGCCTTTCTAGCAACGAAGTGCTGCTCAATTCTTCACTACTATCAAGTGAGTTCATACCCCTATACTTTTCCAATCTTTTTTTCTATGTTTTAAAGAGGGGATTACAAGTAAAACACAAGTAATATTGTGTTTAAAATATTAATTGTTTATCATGCACTTTTATACTTTATACATATTGTATGTCAAAATACTAAATAAACGTTATTATCAGACTTGTAAAGTTTTAAAGTTGTTAAAATAACGAGGTTTTTATTACATAAATAACATGCATATAAACTATTATAAGTATAGTTTATGGAAATTACAGGTTATTTTACTAAGAAAGAAAAATGATATGAAAACAAGCATATAAATTATATTAAATATAATTTATGAGTTAGTTCAAAATTTTTATCGTAAACAGATATAAATAAAATTTTATATTTTTATTTACTAAAAGGTTTTTCACCATATTACTCGTGAACTCATTGAAGCAATAGATTTGTGAGACAATGGCTTTACGTAGTACCCACGGAAGTCCCCACTTATAACCAGAGTCTCTTGGAAGGAGAGCGTGAGTTTGTGTACAGATCTATACGGGACTGATGATCTCGCACCCTGACTGTTAGCTACAGTCCCCGGGGTGACAAATGTCAACAACAGTATTCACGTCTAGTATGGTTATAAGAACTCGCATGGCATTAACAACGACTCATTTATGTAGTAATATGCTCCTCAAACAAATTCAAGGGGTAGTATCTATTTGATTACTTTCTATATAACTCGTTTGTACTAAGTAATCATGGGAGGATATTATCAAAACATTCAGAATTTAGGATAAACACATCTACAACTAGTTTTATTTAATAATAAAACTACAAGTTATTCAAGCTAAGTATGGCATATTTACTTGCACTCTTCGGTCTTGATTCATATTAGACTACAACTCGATTTATGAAAAAAATATAGGATTTTTCCAGGATAATCATCATTATTTTACAAGTAAACGATTTACAATTCAACTTTCTGAAAACATATACGATTACTTATTTCAAAGCATCATTCTTTAAGTAAAAGAAACTTATACAATTTTTGTCTTAAGGTGTTAAGACTACATTTCATTCAACTAATAAGAAAATATAGGATTTTCTGGAGAAACTCATGAATACTTCCAAAGAACTTACTTTCTAAAACGAACTACTTATGAACTCACCAACTTAAATGTTGATACACTTTCAAACCACTTGTATTCTCAAGAAAGTTAGTAGACAGGTACCTTCTCAGGCATTTTGAAGATGGAGCATAGTAGTATCACGTCTTATCTTTTACTATAGTTTTAATATAAATCATGTAATGTTTTGAACGCAATGTAAGTTATATTATCAATACGACGTCCTCCGCCCCCGAATGTTTCCGTCGTTCAGAACATCATACTAAGAATAGTGTAACATCCCCCTCTGGCACGTATCACAATATTGTCCGCTTTGGGCCACTTGGCACGAGGACTTCCCAGGGGTCACCCATCCGGTACTACTCCCGCCCGAGCACGCTTAACTGCAGAGTTCTTATGGGATCTGCTGCCCTCACGGCTTTAAAACGTGTTGTGAAAGGGAAGGTATCCACACCCCATATAAGGAATGCTTAGTTCTCCTCCCAAGACGATGTGGGATCAGATCTAACCCACTTGTAACATCCCAAAAAATACATGACAAAAATTTCATTTTTAATTACGTCATTTTAAAACCAACAGTGTAATAAAACATCTGTAATATTATGTCATGTGAAAACCAAAGTAGAAATAATCAAACATGTTATCATAAAACAATATCAGAGTGTAATCCCAAAGATCTCATGTGCGGAAAACCATAGTGTGATGTGCAGCGATCAAGCGGGCTCCTTTCCTTTAAACACGAAGTACCTGAAACCAAAACTGAAAACCGTAAGCACAAAGCTTAGTGAGTTCCCCCATCATACCACATACCATACAATCACATAACATACATACTGCCAGGCATTTCTGGGGTACCCGACCTACCCTGTACGGCCATTCTGGGGTGCCGACCTACCCGTACGGCCATTCTGGGGCGCTGACCTACCCATGTCGAGCCATTCTGGGGTGCTGACCACCCTTCGGTCCTCACAACTGAACCTCGGGGACTATTTCACCCGCTACTACTACTATCACATATAACATAACATAAACATATTATTAGACATATATGGGATGCCTGAACTACCCTTCGGTCCTAACAACCGAACTCGGGGACTGGTCCCCTCCTACTACATCTATTGCATAAAACATAACAAGCCAGCATGCAAACATATCATCACATACTGTCAGACGTATCTCGGGTGTCTGACTACCCTTCGGTCCTAACAACCGAACTCTACTACTATCACATACAACATATCATGCTAGCATATAACATATCAGGTAGTAGCAATCCTAGATGATATCACAAAGACAATCATCTATCATATGAAACCTACTGGTGGGCCGGAATTGTGGCCGTAGACCCACCGCTACTGGAAGGTAACTCACCTCACACTGCTGAAGTCCCGAAGACACAATCCCACACTTGCTGAAGTCCCGCAGACTCGACCCCAGCTGCTGGCTAACAGATTTCCGAACTGTCAACACCAAAATAACATCCAATTAATAATTGGGTCCCAACACATAACCAATAGTACATTCTTTGGATAATTACTACATTACCCCAAGCTTGGCTCATTCAAGCCCAAGGCCCAATCCATAGACCCAAAGTCAAATAGGAATCAAAACCAACACATGGCCCAATTTTCCAAATTGGGCCTAGGCCTACACATGGTCTCATTCTAAGGCCCAACATCATATACTCATTAAGGCCCAAACTAAGGCCCATCTATGGCCCAATTTTCCAAATTGGGCCCAAGCCCCTTACATGGGCCTTACCCTAGGCCATTAAATTACTCTAGACCATTTGCTTAATCATGGATAGTACATTTAATAACCCAAATCATCAAGTCCCAATAAAAAGGCCCAACAATAAACCCAAGTGAAATTAGGGTTTCACATAAAATGATGATTAGGGTTAAGTTTCCTACTTAACCCATTAAGGACTTAATCCATTAAGTCCAATATCGCTTAGATTAATCTTTACCAATGATTATGACTTAATATCTCAAGTTATTAAATAATTCTCGTGTATCCCGATTAATACCCCAAATTAAGATTTACTGGCATTAGGGTTTTCCAACTCAAATACTAGCCCATTAATAATTTGTTGGCCTTTTATGTCAATTAGGGCTTTATCGGGCCTATCAAGCCCACTAAAATATCATTAAGCCCATTAGGGTTTTATTAGGGTACATTAGAGTCCATTAAGCTTTATTGGGCCCATTTGAGCTTCTTTGGGCCCATTAGGGTTTTAAGCATCCCCAATCGAGTCAACTCACAAGACAAGCACACCGCCACCCGACACGGCGGCCGGTGGCGGCAGGAGGCGGCAGCCACCACCCTAAGGTGGTGGTTTAGAGTTTTCTTACTATTCCGATCAATACAATATTACAACGAGATAACCAAACACACACACTAACACACACTAAGCTACACACACTCATAATGACACACATACACAACCACCCTAAGGTGGCCGGTGGTGGTAGAAGGTGGCAGCCACCACCTCACGGTGGTGGCAGTGGCTTTCTAGGTTTTTCCCAGCCACACGAAATACACACACACGCACTCCAAAATATAGACTACACTCCATCCACCCACCTGGTGGCTCATGGCGGCGGTGAGAGCTATTTCACGATGGCAGCGACACCGGAAAGTGGAAGGAATGGCGGCTGGTGACAAGATTAGCGATGACAGCCACATGGCGGCGACGGTTGGAGCTCGAAGGCATCACAGAAGTAGCTAACGGCGGCAGTGGACCCGAGACGACGTAACAGTAACTGGCGGCGGCACCTTCACGATTTGGTTACGCCTCCGGCGACCACGTCATGAAGGCGCTCTTCTTCGTTCGTCGTCGTCGAAGGGCAGTAGCAGCAGCGCATGTCATGGCGGTGGTTACGGCTTCCACTGGCGGTTGGGAAAACTCGACCACAACGACGGATCGAAATCTCGCTTCCACCAGACATAAAGGCAACGACAGGAGGATAGGGTATAGCAGCCTTCGTCTTCGTTGGGAACTGGATGACAACAGAGGTTGGTCGGTGTTCGCTTGGCGACCTCAAGCTGGTCGGAAACACGAACTAGATGAGTGGTGGTAGCGGCCGGCAACTAGGAGGTATAAGGTGGCGGCTGATGATTATGATGAGGGTTAGGGTTTGGGAAGTTGCTACCTTAAAACGGGAGGGAGGATCGTCGGGTGTAAGTCCCGTGTTTAATATCAAACTTTCATCCTTTTTAACAAGTTTAGTCCCTCCCCCACCAAGCCTTTCTAACTTGAGTCCAATATTTACCCTTTCTACCCTAGCTTTCGAAATCTTCTTCAAATTAAATCTGATAATTACCATGGAGCCCCCGTCTTCATAAATATTTATAAACTGAGTCTGAAAATTACACTTTTAACCCTCGCCTTCTAAAATGGTGACAATTAGCTCCAGACCATCCTTTTACACATAATTATTTATTTTAGGGCTACAAGTCCTTCATCTATTTATTTATTTATTTATTCAATAAATAAACGGGTCTTACAAATAGTTATTCCTGACTTCCAGGAAGTCTTGGATAATTTTGATATATATTTGATGATATAACAGGTTAAGCAATATTCCAATAAATACAATGATATTTGTTTAAACTTGTTCAAACAATGGAATAATGCAATGCTGAAAAAATTACTTTGTGTGATCTAAGAAGCCCATGTTTTATAGACTAAATACCTTTATGCCCAAGAAATCCAAGAAGGACCGTATAGATGGATATTGTTTCTTTTGTGGAGAAACTAGATACTAGAAGAGAAATTGATTCTCTTATCTGAAAAGAAAGTCTGGAAGAGACTAGTAATTTATGTATCTACTAGACAATACCTTTCATATAACACTCAAGTACGTGATACTTAAATGTTAATATAATATTTGTAACTTGTTTGCAGATATTTACGGAAGAGTAACCAGCAGAGCACAAATAAGATAGAACTACACTATCAGAGTTTAGTTCATTATTTATGCTTAGAACATAAATTACTTGTAATATAAAACAGTTTTTGTTTTGGAACAATGTATGTTTTAAATTTAGCATGTCTATATATATATATATATATATATATATATATATATATATATATATATATATATATATATATATATATATATAGGGTTAGGTTATTTTGTTTTCACTATCTATTGTGTGCATGTATGACTGATTATGGACCAATCATTTTAGTTATTTTAAGAAAGTAATTAATGCATATTACATGTTGAAGATATAATAGGAATTAATTACATCTTCAGCATTTAATAAGCATTAATTACTTTCTTAAAATAACTAAAATGATTGGTCCAGAATCAATCATACATGCACACAATAGATAGTGAAAACATTTGAACGTAACTCTCTCTCTCTCTCTCTCTCTTTCTCTCTCTCTCTCTCTCTCTCTCTCTCTCTATATATATATATATATATATATATATATATATATATATATATATATATATATATATGGTTAGGATTAAATATGAATCATATATATTGTGTGAGTGTATGACAAGTTTTGATTCATTAGATTATATTTGTATTTAAGGCTAAAATTATATGGTGTACAATAGTTATAATGGAACGCAAAACACATAAACATTTCCTTTTAATAAAAAAAACAGAAATAATAATTATAAATGCATAATTGAAATTTTAATTAATTACCAATATGGAAGTTGAGAGATTTAAGGGAACACAATTATCTTAATTTAACAACAATATCCAAACATCAAAATCAACTCTAATTCTTTGGATATCTAAAATATATTAGTATATGAATCGTAACGAAGAATTGGAGAATTATTCCGATTTATAGAGAAGAAGAATACGAACGTATTCTTAAAGAATACGAGTTCAATATACAAAATTTTCTATAAAAACAATTATCACGAAAAATAAAATATTTTTTAAGATTTTTTTTGTAATATATACTACTTTTTGTTTAATATACAAAATTCTTAAAAAATAAAAAAATTATATTATATATTACGTTATTTAAGAATCTGTTTTTCAAAAACCTTATATTATTTTCCACTATTCATTGATTTCATCACCTCTCATCATGTTTAGCCTTCATACAACCATTAGCCAACACTATCTACATTCTTGCTTCCCATGAAATGCTTAAAGCAACCCTCTTAAAATATTGTACGTGCATTCTTTAAAAATATAATATAATAAATTATGCATATTGAAAATTCTCTAAGAATACCTTCATGTTTTTAGGTTGATTTTGTATATTAATGTGCGTTCATTCTTTAAGAATACAAATTAATTATTTTGAAAATTAACTTTTTAAGTCGATTTTCTTGGAGACTGATTTACCTGTTTTCCAGGTCATAATTAAATTTTCATTCTTGAAGAATAATGATATGAATTACAAGTAGACCTGGCAATTCGTGTATTCGTGTCATGAAAACTTGTCAGCCACAAATTTAACACAATACGATTACACGATGAGAAATAAGTTTTATCTCAATTTTTAAGATGTATTCGTGTCGTGTCGTGTCTCTCACAGATTCGTGTATTTGTGCCTGGAATTTTCAGGTCTAATTACAAGTCCACAACTAATATTCTTTAAGAATAATATTAACATTCTTAAAAAAAAAAATTAACTACAAATGATTTGAAGAATAATTTAACATGGTTATACATCCATACAATCAAAACAGTAATTAATATATAACAAAAAAGTAATTAGTATTCTTGCATGCTTGTACTTTACAGAATAATTAGTATGCAACATAATTTGACAATGATTAAGAGCAATCATGAAATTTTTTAGGGATGCAAAAATCGTAAGAGCAATCATGAAATTTTTCTAAAGTTTCTTTTCTTCAATTTCTTGATTTCGTATCTCTTGATATTGTATCTCTCTAGACGTCTCTTTGGGCTTTTTCTGCACTTCAGTCTCCTATTAATCTCCAGAAATGTTGTTATGTTTATGTAGCATGAATTGGGTCAAGGGAGATTTCATAAACTCGCATCTAATCTCATGTTGTCTTTCTTTTCTGTCCTGCAACTTTTGCTCTCGAAAATTTTGGTCTGTGTTGAACATCTTGCATCAAAATCATCAAATTCAATATGTCATCGCTCTCTCCGAACCTAAAAACATTAAAATCAACAAAATTCAACTTCCATGTAACTTTATCATAAAAGATAAATTCAACAAAATTATTTGAATCCTCCTTATTTAATTGATACAATCAGAAGGAAAAGAGCAATTGAAAAAATCAGAACGAAAACACTAATCACGTTTGAAAACAATTTTGCGAAAATCAACAAGCAGTTGATATCAATTTTGAGCCATGGCTTAACAACGTGAAGTGGTGAAGATGATTTGAGATCACAAATAAAGATTAAAAAGGGGATAAAGATATAATATTTGTAACCGAAACCATGATTTAAGAAAAATATATGACTTCATTTTTTGGTTAGTAAAATAATTATATGTAAACTTCCAAAATTAACTTTTACTTGTTTAATTAATCATTTATTGTTTTTCTAAATTCTCATTGGTTCACACATTTACACAATAATTAAGGTTTATATATGAACCTAACTCTCTCTCTCTCTCTCTCTCTCTCTCTATATATATATATATATATATATATATATATATATATATATATATACACACCTTAATATACATATTTGGTCAAAATAGTCAAAGGCTAAAAATTAAGAGGTACAATCTTTTATACAATATATACAATAACTTTATGCATTAAAAGTACTTTGGTCAACATCTTATCTAAACATTTTATCTAAATATTTCAAACTATGTTGTGGCGAATTGAATCAGTCAAACGATTGACCGAGCCTACTCACCTATCTGTTTCCTTTCTCTTTTTTATCTTTGACCTTTTCTTTCCCCTTTATCCGCCCAATTTGTAGTTTATAACAAACGAAACATTGAAGAATGGCTATTTGAATTCTGAAAATATATTCTCTCCAAACTCATTCAACGCTCTGTAAACCTAACCCCTTTCACCATCACCGACACCATCCTTACTGGCCACTCTCATCCATGGATCACCCCCTTCGCATTGTCTTTAAAGACAAAACCTGTGTCGTAACTCATCCTCGATCCATTGATTTCTTTTCAATTCAAAGAAGTAATATCGTTTTCTTATGCAATTCATGTCTCAGAGGGTTACGTCGGTTATGGTTGAGATGACCGGTGAACAACTAACCACAGTTGCTATCAGGTTGAGGGAATCGGAGGAGGAAAAGAGCATGGCGAACAAGATCCGGATAGGAAGCTTGACGGAATTAAGTAATTTTACTTCACTTCCAATTAGGTAAGTTCCAATTAAGTAATGTTAACAAATGCAAAAAATATATTTTTGGTGATGGTGGAATACCAACGCATCTTCACTGATGAGTTGAAAAACTCTTTGATCGTTTAGATCTTCAAACAGGTTAATCAGAAAAAATACTAACAGAAAAATCAAACACAAGAATGAATCAAAATATGTCGAATGCTTCAATAGATTCACGCCTCAGCAGAGCTCGACTAAGAACTTCCGCTGTAGAGGCTATTTAGGGTTACAATCAAAACAAAAGTATCACTGATAATGATAGACTCTCCAAAACTTACCTACTAAGATGCATGCAAGCATCTATATATACTAAACCCTAGAATATAAAATCACAGATGGACATGCCCAATCCGGATACAAAATTGGACTAAAGAACGAGCCCAAGACGCAACATCTAACGGATCCTACAATCTCCCCCTTTGCATCAATTGGAGCGAGACTCTACTTCGGCTTGCTGGGTCCAGCTGCAGGAACTTTCTTTGTGGTGTCGAACAGACGAGGAATAAGAGTGAGAATGGTTTGTCTGAACCGAATGTACCACTGGATCATGTCATCAAAATATTTATTGTCATCTGCAGAGTTCTGCTTGCATCGATTGATGATACTCAGAACATGTTCCAAGAATGCAGTGGTATACAGATGCTTATCTGCCAAGGCGAACAGGCATTTTTGGCCTTCGTTCCTAGTGAACATGACAGAGTTCCGTTTCGGGTCGATCCTTCCCATCTGCATCATATTTAAATCACTTGCAGAACCAACAGGAGAAATGGTAGGCGTTTTCTTGAAAATACTTGCGATCTCCTGATCCATCTTGGCAACCTCCATGATGTAGCAAACCAACATCCTTTTGAAGTGATCTATGATTGGCCCATACTCAGCTTCGTTGGTGAGGAGGATGTTGTGCAGAATGATCCAATCATGTGGATTCAAGTTAGGAAGATCGACAAGTGAAATAGCATGTTCTGTTTGGAAGACCCCCTCAGCACTTTGAACCGAACATTCGTGAAGTTACCCTCCCGAAAGGGTTTTAGGACACGAACGTTTATAATCTTCTGAGCACTCCATGTCTGATACTGAGGCTGAGCAGACCTCAGATAGAATTCAATGAGCTCCCTATCAACCTTTAGGTGAGGATGAGGGACATCAGCAACGTGGGAGAATGCATGAAATATGAAGGCCTTTCGGGTCAAGGGCATGTCAAACTGAGAGTCGACAGAATTGACCCTGTCCAAGGAAATCACCGGTTCGAGCCATAAGATGCTGGGAGTATCAATGGCTTCTTTGAAACATCCCAAAATTCAAGACCAGAAATTTCTTTTTAATAAAACATTACTTTAAACAAAGACATCATTCCAAAACATCATCTGAGTATAAGTTTTCAAAACACTTGTTTATTATCAGAGTAAACATTCCCAGGCTGACTAATCTATGGTGTGTGTCATGCGATCACTCCGAGCTCCTCCCTCCGCTACCGGAAGTACCTGAAAACAAAACTAAAAACCGTAAGCACGAAGCTTAGTGAGTTCCCCACCTTACCACATACCATGCATAACCACATACTGCACATACTGGGCCACGCCCGCTATCCGGGGCCTCGCCCCCTACTACGAGCCTCGCCCGCTACAACGGCCCCGCCGCTCCAGGCCCCGCCTGGCTTCGAGCCTCGCTCGGATACAGATCTGTTTCACTTAGGCCTCGCCTGTCACAGGGCCTCGCCCACTAACATATAATAGCACATAAACGTATCACATAACATTACATAAGCTAAACATATACTAACAACCCTTGCTCTAAGGCCTCGCCTATCTCTGGGCCCCGCCCGAGTTCTGCTACTGATGAGTCATGGAACCTCGTCCATACTCCTGCTGATAGTGAGGTTCGGGCCCAGCCCACCCTCACTCCTTTCCTAACTTGGGCCCCGCCCCTGCTCTGCTGCTACTGAGATATGGAACACCATCCACACTCTGCTATTGGTGAGATACGGGACCTCGCCCTCTCTCACCTCCCTACCAGGCACATACAAGTATCACATAGACAACAAGTATAAACTATCACATAAACCGCTCCTTGGGCACCCGCCCTCTGTCATTGGACCTCGTCCAAATATCATACTAGCATACTGTGCCTAGGGCTAACCCCCGGGTCTTCTACTCGTAACTACATGGGCCGGCATTGTGGCCGTAGACCCATTCATACAAAGGGAGACTCACCTGATATTGCCGAACTGCCGCTGCTAACCCCTTCGACCGCTACCTGACCGCTAACTCCGAATTGCTGCTCCGCTAGCTCCCCGAGCTACCAACAACAACCCAACACTTAGTCTAACTGACCTCCAAAGTTAACCAAGTCAACTCTGGTCAAAGTCGATGTCCTGGTCAAAGTCAACCCTCCAGGTCAACCCTACTCGCCGAGTCACCCTGCTGACTCGCCGAGTCCATAAATCCAGAGTCCTTCCACTCGCGACTCTACTCGCCGAGTCAGCCCCTGACTCGCCGAGTTTACTGATTCTCGATTCCTGTCCTGACCAACTCACTGAGTCCTGGCTCGACTCGCTGACTCGAGTCTTAACTCGAAGGGTTTGGGACCACTCGACCTGACTCGCCGAGTCTAAGAACAGACTTGCCGAGCACACGACAAACTTCATCCAACTCGACGAGTTGTTCATCCAACTCGCCGAGTTCATGCCCATCTTCATCCGACTCGACGAGCTGTTCATCCCACTCGTCGAGTTCCTCCTCATCTTCAAGCTACTCGCCGAGTCCACTCGAAGGACTCGTCGAGTCCACTAAGATCCACTTACATGCAGAGGACTTCCGAGTCATGCATGAGCTCCAAACTATAGATCTACCCTCCCCAAGCCTATTTCCCACGTAAAGTTGCAACCTTTACGTGTAGAGAGTGAGATCTAGGCAAAATACACCCATAGCTAGGGTTTAGGACCAAGAGACTCCAATTTCCACCCAATGGCTGATACTTTATGGGATTACATACCAAAATAAACATGGATCTGAGGTAGCAACCTCAGATCTGGACCTCAAGCTCAAGATTGGTCTTAAACATGGCTTAAAAGCCCCAAAACTCATAACCAAGGAAAAATATGGAGGAGAGAAACGAATTGATACCTTCCAATGCTCTGAAATGCTTCCCAAACTTCAGATCCAAAGCCACTCCCTGATGCTTCAAGGATTCCCACTCCTTCTTCTTCCTTAAACCCACTCAAAAATGGCTAGAAGCTTGAATGAACACAATGAGGGCTTAAGGTGCGGCGTTCTGGGTGCAAGAGGCTGTAAAGGAGCCCTAGGAAGAAGATTAAGATGCTTAAATAGGCTCCAAGCCCCGGATTTAGGGTTTTCCTCGCACAGACCAGACTCGCCGAGTCCACTTGGCCGACTCATCGAGTTGGTCACTTTCTTATCGACCCGGATCCCGCTCCGACTCGCCGAGTCCTTCCTTTGACTCGTCGAGTCCCTCTAAATTTAGGGTTTCCTTTACTTTCTTGGCTTTCAAAATCCTGGGTGTTACAACTCTCCCCCACTTAAACTGAACTTCGTCCTCGAAGTTTACCATGGCCCACCGCCTGCGATCTGCCCCCAATACCCAACACCAGCCGCCTACCTGCGTTGGTCTTCCACCGAATACTACACTGAACCCACAGGGGTTCTCCACTTCTTTCCTTGCGCAAATCCCTTGCCTTCCCAAGGCAAAGTCTCATTTCCGAATTTTCCTTTGACACTGTGAAGGTCCTATCCTTCACTAACTCCATCATCTCCCTGTTATTTCCAGGACGGGTCATCGCCGTCAGCACTCACTGACACTCCTTCCTGCCAACACTTGGTGTCGAGCACCCCTCGACTCAACTAACTGAAGTCCACCATACGCTGCATACTTGCACTGCCACCGACTGGCAATTCAACTATTCCCCGACTGACTTCCTGGTAAACCGGGACCGCCCTGGTCCCTACCAACCTATCAATGACTGGATTACCGGTTCCCACCGATAGCTAGTCCCAACACCATCCCTGGTCGCTCTCAGCGACTTCCAAGGATACCTCGACCATCTATAACTGCTCAATCAGCCCTGCCATCCAGGCACTACAAACCTGGGATCCCCGATCCCTTAACCTGACACTAAAATCCCGACCAGGTCCCACCTGCGCTGCTAAAAACTCACGGGCCTTGCCCACAGGTCTCACCCGCCTCTATCCTTCTAGTTGCACTAGTCTAGTCACTCTCGCTCGGCCTCGCCCACGGGTCTCACCCAACTATATACTGTAGCGGTCTCTCCCAAGGTCTCACCTCCCTAGAGCTATACAGGCAACTCCCTACTACTCTCATCCACTACCCATTCCTGATCCCTACCTGATCACTAGGAGATAAGGGCCTCGCCCCGACTCCGCTAACGAAACTACTAAGGAATGCTACGGCTTACCCATAGTCTTACATCACCAACCATTGTCGACTGCTAGTGAATGCTACGGCTGCCCCGTAGTCTTACAACACTCCCTACCACTGACTGCTAATACGAAGGCACCCACGTGCCATTGACTTCTCAAGATCCTTATTCCGACTCCCGCGAGTCCTTCAGGCGATCCACAATCTGAATTCTCAATCATAACCAACCATACCATCCCACGCGCTAGCTGATATGGAGTTTCTCGAACTCCCAACCCTGGAATCCTCAATCCATCAAACGTTGAACTACTTCTCTTCCCTCTCGGAGGTCACGTACTCGTTCTGGGTCTGCGTGCTCCTCTCTGGGCACATCCGGAGGATTCTCCCCCACTTCGATCCTGCTTACCCCTTGCTGCTCAATATTCAAAGAAATCCCGATCCTTGCTACCATTCCATAACCCATCCACTGAGGAACCCAAGCCCGCCATAGCTAGGGCTTTAGCCAATCCATCACAATCACTGCACCACTCCGAACTGACGAAACGAACCAAATCCCTCCCAAGCATGCTACAGATACTGCATCCTTCGAAACCTTCTTCAATAGAGCACATTCCCCCCCCCCCCCTAACTCCCATACAAATATCCAAGGTACGCAAATGGCATATAACTCGATCACAATCAACCAATCAAAATAAAACACTCATACCGATAATGATGTAGAACCATAACAATGAAATCATGCACAAAATAAAAGAACTGAGAATGGAAATTGCATACCTGCAACGTCCGGCGATGCTCGCGCCTCCAAGGTCGTCATCTGAAAAGCCCTGCTCCCTGCTGCAGGTGCCTCTACCCGGCCCTGACGGCCATCTGCGATCCTCAAGGTTGCAGGGGTGGGTGCCATCACCCGTCCTGCTGAAGACAAACTGGGGCACTGGGCCTTCTTGTGGCCCCGCTGGTTGTAATGAAAACATATCATGTCTGATCCCTGCGCGGCGGTAACAGTACAATCCCTGCTAAAATGACCAGTCCGACCGCACTTGAAGCAGCCAGACTCACCACCGCTACCACTCCTACATGCGCCCCCGTGCGCCCTGCCACACTTTCCGCATCGACTGCGGTCCTGACGATCCCTCGATCTCGAATCCGATCCCTTGGGCCTTTTGCCCGAACCCGCTGATACCTGAACCTCGTCCGGCTTCCTCTTCCGGATCTGCTCCAAATCAATTTCCCTTTCCCTAGCCCGAGAAATCATATCTTCCAGCGTCTTACAGCTGGACCTGCTCACGAACTCCCTGATGTCGTCCCTCAACATCTCATGGTACCGAGCCTTCTTCATCTCCTCATCCGCTACATACTGCGGTACAAGAAGAGCCCTTTCCCTGAACTTGGCGGTGATCTCCGCCACAGTCTCAGTAGTCTGCGTCAAATCCTGAAACTCTCGTGCCAGCTGCTGCACCTCAATAGTCGGCGAAAACTCCGCCCTGAACCTGGCCGAGAAATCACTCCAAGTCATCGCGTCCAACGCGGCATCATCCCCCAAACCATGACCAATCTCCTCCCACCAATCCCTTCGCTCTGTCCTTCAGAAGACAGGAGGCGAGTCTAACCTTGTCCCCCTCGGGACACTTGCTCGTACGAAAAGCGTTGGCAACATCAGCCAACCATCTGCTGCTAGCAATGGGGTCCCTAGCCCCATGATAGTCTGGTGCCCCGCAGGCTCTGAACTCTCGAAATGTCAAGGTACGCGCTCCCATCAATGTCATCATCTCAGTACGGAAGGCTCCCAGCCTCTCCTCCAAGATCTCCAGTATGCCCTCCTTGACTGTGCCAAAGATCACAGGAGTCTGAGCTAGAATACTGCGCGTAACCTCAGCTGATATCAACTCCCTCATCCGCTCCTCGAGCTGCTCGGTCCCTGAACCCGAGGCTGATCCCTCTCCGGCGCCTGATCCGCCCGCTGGTCTCTCTCGCAATGTCACCATGCTGAAAATATACCACAACCACAATCAGAATACCCATCATTGATACAAGATCAAACATGCCCTACCAGGTTCCCGGTCTTGCCTCTGCCCTTCCTGAATCGAGTACGGATCCTCTGCTTTCAGTAGTACGGGCCCATACTACCTTCCACATCTATCCGTACTTTCCTCAGGAATTGCTTTGACTCCACCAGGTCCCTTAACCACTCATACTGCTCCCAACTCTATCTCATCCTAGGCTTACCCTAGGGAAACCTCTAACTCAACTCAAACCAGTCCTCAGCTGCTGAAGGTCTCCTTGTGATGCCAATTAGACATCACCTGGATACCATCACATGCGACGAGGCTCGGATAATCCTTCAAGTAAGGACTCGTCCCTACAACGGTTAGACTCAAACGAGAGCTGCGCAATAGGGTCAATTCCAGTACTCTGAGATTATTCAACCCTGATCACATGTGTCGTAATGTATCCACCTAATGGCTAACTCCCATCACTCAGAATCCCACAATGCACAAAGCAAGCAGCATTCGGCCAAGGGAAAATCTAACCACCACATACTCAAGCAATCATATCCACATAGCAAGAATCTGAACTAGCATGCAACACAAACTCATAAACTCAGGCATAACCTAACAGGCTATCCTACTACTGTCTAATCAACACTATCATGCAGCTCAAAAGCACAAATAACAGGCACATAAGGCATCATCCCTAGATCCTTAATCCTATTCTAGCATGCCGTTCTATCAACTGATAATCATAACATAAACTTGTATGGGTATTTTGGGGTACTTACTTGAGCTCGGTTGATTGCATGCACCACACCTCTTTTCTCTTTTCAAAGTTCTTTTCTTTCTAAATTCTTTTTGCTTTTCTAAAACTGTTTTTCGTTCTCAAAATTCTTTTTACAAAACTGCCTTTTCACTTTTGAAAACTTTTTATCCGACCCCTCAGTTTGAGTTCAGACACACCCGAGAGTATGCCCGAATCCCTCAAACCAAGGCTCTGATACCAACTTGAAACATCCCAAAATTCAAGACCAGAAATTTCTTTTTAATAAAACATTACTTTAAACAAAGACATCATTCCAAAACATCATCTGAGTATAAGTTTTCAAAACACTTGTTTATTATCAGAGTAAACATTCCCAGGCTGACTAATCTATGGTGTGTGTCATGCGATCACTCCGAGCTCCTCCCTCCGCTACCGGAAGTACCTGAAAACAAAACTAAAAACCGTAAGCACGAAGCTTAGTGAGTTCCCCACCTTACCACATACCATGCATAACCACATACTGCACATACTGGGCCACGCCCGCTATCCGGGGCCTCGCCCCCTACTACGGGCCTCGCCCGCTACAACGGCCCCGCCGCTCCAGGCCCCGCCTGGCTTCGAGCCTCGCTCGGATACAGATCTGTTTCACTTAGGCCTCGCCTGTCACAGGGCCTCGCCCACTAACATATAATAGCACATAAACGTATCACATAACATTACATAAGCTAAACATATACTAACAACCCTTGCTCTAAGGCCTCGCCTATCTCTGGGCCCCGCCCGAGTTCTGCTACTGATGAGTCATGGAACCTCGTCCATACTCCTGCTGATAGTGAGGTTCGGGCCCAGCCCACCCTCACTCCTTTCCTAACTTGGGCCCCGCCCCTGCTCTGCTGCTACTGAGATATGGAACACCATCCACACTCTGCTATTGGTGTGATACGGGACCTCGCCCTCTCTCACCTCCCTACCAGGCACATACAAGTATCACATAGACAACAAGTATAAACTATCACATAAACCGCTCCTTGGGCACCCGCCCTCTGTCATTGGACCTCGTCCAAATATCATACTAGCATACTGTGCCTAGGGCTAACCCCCGGGTCTTCTACTCGTAACTACATGGGCCGGCATTGTGGCCGTAGACCCATTCATACAAAGGGAGACTCACCTGATATTGCCGAACTGCCGCTGCTAACCCCTTCGACCGCTACCTGACCGCTAACTCCGAATTGCTGCTCCGCTAGCTCCCCGAGCTACCAACAACAACCCAACACTTAGTCTAACTGACCTCCAAAGTTAACCAAGTCAACTCTGGTCAAAGTCGATGTCCTGGTCAAAGTCAACCCTCCAGGTCAACCCTACTCGCCGAGTCACCCTGCTGACTCGCCGAGTCCATAAATCCAGAGTCCTTCCACTCGCGACTCTACTCGCCGAGTCAGCCCCTGACTCGCCGAGTTTACTGATTCTCGATTCCTGTCCTGACCAACTCACTGAGTCCTGGCTCGACTCGCTGACTCGAGTCTTAACTCGAAGGGTTTGGGACCACTCGACCTGACTCGCCGAGTCTAAGAACAGACTTGCCGAGCACACGACAAACTTCATCCAACTCGACGAGTTGTTCATCCAACTCGCCGAGTTCATGCCCATCTTCATCCGACTCGACGAGCTGTTCATCCCACTCGTCGAGTTCCTCCTCATCTTCAAGCTACTCGCCGAGTCCACTCGAAGGACTCGTCGAGTCCACTAAGATCCACTTACATGCAGAGGACTTCCGAGTCATGCATGAGCTCCAAACTATAGATCTACCCTCCCCAAGCCTATTTCCCACGTAAAGTTGCAACCTTTACGTGTAGAGAGTGAGATCTAGGCAAAATACACCCATAGCTAGGGTTTAGGACCAAGAGACTCCAATTTCCACCCAATGGCTGATACTTTATGGGATTACATACCAAAATAAACATGGATCTGAGGTAGCAACCTCAGATCTGGACCTCAAGCTCAAGATTGGTCTTAAACATGGCTTAAAAGCCCCAAAACTCATAACCAAGGAAAAATATGGAGGAGAGAAACGAATTGATACCTTCCAATGCTCTGAAATGCTTCCCAAACTTCAGATCCAAAGCCACTCCCTGATGCTTCAAGGATTCCCACTCCTTCTTCTTCCTTAAACCCACTCAAAAATGGCTAGAAGCTTGAATGAACACAATGAGGGCTTAAGGTGCGGCGTTCTGGGTGCAAGAGGCTGTAAAGGAGCCCTAGGAAGAAGATTAAGATGCTTAAATAGGCTCCAAGCCCCGGATTTAGGGTTTTCCTCGCACAGACCAGACTCGCCGAGTCCACTTGGCCGACTCATCGAGTTGGTCACTTTCTTATCGACCCGGATCCCGCTCCGACTCGCCGAGTCCTTCCTTTGACTCGTCGAGTCCCTCTAAATTTAGGGTTTCCTTTACTTTCTTGGCTTTCAAAATCCTGGGTGTTACAACTCTCCCCCACTTAAACTGAACTTCGTCCTCGAAGTTTACCATGGCCCACCGCCTGCGATCTGCCCCCAATACCCAACACCAGCCGCCTACCTGCGTTGGTCTTCCACCGAATACTACACTGAACCCACAGGGGTTCTCCACTTCTTTCCTTGCGCAAATCCCTTGCCTTCCCAAGGCAAAGTCTCATTTCCGAATTTTCCTTTGACACTGTGAAGGTCCTATCCTTCACTAACTCCATCATCTCCCTGTTATTTCCAGGACGGGTCATCGCCGTCAGCACTCACTGACACTCCTTCCTGCCAACACTTGGTGTCGAGCACCCCTCGACTCAACTAACTGAAGTCCACCATACGCTGCATACTCGCACTGCCACCGACTGGCAATTCAACTATTCCCCGACTGACTTCCTGGTAAACCGGGACCGACCTGGTCCCTACCAACCTATCAATGACTGGATTACCGGTTCCCACCGATAGCTAGTCCCAACACCATCCCTGGTCGCTCTCAGCGACTTCCAAGGATACCTCGACCATCTATAACTGCTCAATCAGCCCTGCCATCCAGGCACTACAAACCTGGGATCCCCGATCCCTTAACCTGACACTAAAATCCCGACCAGGTCCCACCTGCGCTGCTAAAAACTCACGGGCCTTGCCCACAGGTCTCACCCGCCTCTATCCTTCTAGTTGCACTAGTCTAGTCACTCTCGCTCGGCCTCGCCCACGGGTCTCACCCAACTATATACTGTAGCGGTCTCTCCCAAGGTCTCACCTCCCTAGAGCTATACAGGCAACTCCCTACTACTCTCATCCACTACCCATTCCTGATCCCTACCTGATCACTAGGAGATAAGGGCCTCGCCCCGACTCCGCTAACGAAACTACTAAGGAATGCTACGGCTTACCCGTAGTCTTACATCACCAACCATTGTCGACTGCTAGTGAATGCTACGGCTGCCCCGTAGTCTTACAACACTCCCTACCACTGACTGCTAATACGAAGGCACCCACGTGCCATTGACTTCTCAAGATCCTTATTCTGACTCCCGCGAGTCCTTCAGGCGATCCACAATCTGAATTCTCAATCATAACCAACCATACCATCCCACGCGCTAGCTGATATGGAGTTTCTCGAACTCCCAACCCTGGAATCCTCAATCCATCAAACGTTGAACTACTTCTCTTCCCTCTCGGAGGTCACGTACTCGTTCTGGGTCTGCGTGCTCCTCTCTGGGCACATCCGGAGGATTCTCCCCCACTTCGATCCTGCTTACCCCTTGCTGCTCAATATTCAAAGAAATCCCGATCCTTGCTACCATTCCATAACCCATCCACTGAGGAACCCAAGCCCGCCATAGCTAGGGCTTTAGCCAATCCATCACAATCACTGCACCACTCCGAACTGACGAAACGAACCAAATCCCTCCCAAGCATGCTACAGATACTGCATCCTTCGAAACCTTCTTCAATAGAGCACATTCCCCCCCCCCCTAACTCCCATACAAATATCCAAGGTACGCAAATGGCATATAACTCGATCACAATCAACCAATCAAAATAAAACACTCATACCGATAATGATGCAGAACCATAACAATGAAATCATGCACAAAATAAAAGAACTGAGAATGGAAATTGCATACCTGCAACGTCCGGCGATGCTCGCGCCTCCAAGGTCGTCATCTGAAAAGCCCTGCTCCCTGCTGCAGGTGCCTCTACCCGGCCCTGACGGCCATCTGCGATCCTCAAGGTTGCAGGGGTGGGTGCCATCACCCGTCCTGCTGAAGACAAACTGGGGCACTGGGCCTTCTTGTGGCCCCGCTGGTTGCAATGAAAACATATCATGTCTGATCCCTGCGCGGCGGTAACAGTACAATCCCTGCTAAAATGACCAGTCCGACCGCACTTGAAGCAGCCAGACTCACCACCGCTACCACTCCTGCACGCGCCCCCGTGCGCCCTGCCACACTTTCCGCATCAACTGCGGTCCTGACGATCCCTCGATCTCGAATCCGATCCCTTGGGCCTTTTGCCTGAACCCGCTGATACCTGAACCTCGTCCGGCTTCCTCTTCCGGATCTGCTCCAAATCAATTTCCCTTTCCCTAGCCCGAGAAATCATATCTTCCAGCGTCTTACAGCTGGACCTGCTCACGAACTCCCTGATGTCGTCTCTCAACATCTCATGGTACCGAGCCTTCTTCATCTCCTCATCCGCTACATACTGCGGTACAAGAAGAGCCCTTTCCCTGAACTTGGCGGTGATCTCCGCCACAGTCTCAGTAGTCTGCGTCAAATCCTGAAACTCTCGTGCCAGCTGCTGCACCTCAATAGTCGGCGAAAACTCCGCCCTGAACCTGGCCGAGAAATCACTCCAAGTCATCGCGTCCAACGCGGCATCATCCCCCAAAGCATGACCAATCTCCTCCCACCAATCCCTCGCTCTGTCCTTCAGAAGACAGGAGGCGAGTCTAACCTTGTCCCCCTCGGGACACTTGCTCGTACGAAAAGCGTTGGCAACATCAGCCAACCATCTGCTGCTAGCAATGGGGTCCCTAGCCCCATGATAGTCTGGTGCCCCGCAGGCTCTGAACTCTCGAAATGTCAAGGTACGCGCTCCCATAGCAATGGGGTCCCTAGCCCCATGATAGTCTGGTGCCCCGCAGGCTCTGAACTCTCGAAATGTCAAGGTACGCGCTCCCACGTAAAGTTGCAACCTTTACGTGTAGAGAGTGAGATCTAGGCAAAATACACCCATAGCTAGGGTTTAGGACCAAGAGACTCCAATTTCCACCCAATGGCTGATACTTTATGGGATTACATACCAAAATAAACATGGATCTGAGGTAGCAACCTCAGATCTGGACCTCAAGCTCAAGATTGGTCTTAAACATGGCTTAAAAGCCCCAAAACTCATAACCAAGGAAAAATATGGAGGAGAGAAACGAATTGATACCTTCCAATGCTCTGAAATGCTTCCCAAACTTCAGATCCAAAGCCACTCCCTGATGCTTCAAGGATTCCCACTCCTTCTTCTTCCTTAAACCCACTCAAAAATGGCTAGAAGCTTGAATGAACACAATGAGGGCTTAAGGTGCGGCGTTCTGGGTGCAAGAGGCTGTAAAGGAGCCCTAGGAAGAAGATTAAGATGCTTAAATAGGCTCCAAGCCCCGGATTTAGGGTTTTCCTCGCACAGACCAGACTCGCCGAGTCCACTTGGCCGACTCGTCGAGTTGGTCACTTTCTTATCGACCCGGATCCCGCTCCGACTCGCCGAGTCCTTCCTTTGACTCGTCGAGTCCCTCTAAATTTAGGGTTTCCTTTACTTTCTTGGCTTTCAAAATCCTGGGTGTTACATTCTTTGATAAGCTTCTCGAGAGTCCACAGAGGAAATAGAGTTTTGCGACTCTCAAGGAGATCATGAGCCTCCTTTATTTTTCTTTCATTCTCCTCGGCCTCTCTGGCAACGCGAGCACTCATGTCTGCATCCTTTTCCCTGCCTTGTTTCTTCAAGAGATCAGCGATGGTCTCTTTATCATCATCATCATCATCACTGTCATCAACAATCTTCTTCCCTTTATTTTTAGCACCCGAACCTGAAGGTTGACCCGTTGGAGGAGGTTCAGTTGCTTTAGTTGATGTAGAAGTAGGAGGCGGTTGAGACACATCTTCTACCCCTTGTTTTGGATGGGCCACAAACTCAGGAAGCCCTTCAATTTTGCTGAGTAGGTCAAGGCCGGGAGCAAGCTTCTCAGCTAGAGTGCGCCTTACAGAATAGTTCAGGATGGGATCATGCGCTTCAATAATGTTGGAGAGGGTGGCGTGGACATCCGAAACACACGTGGAAATGACCGCTCGCTCAGATCGGAGAGTCGCAACCTCCTTTTCTGATTGGAAAAGTTGAAGACTCTTGACATTTAGAGCAGTGGTTTTGCGAGCAAGAGCATCCATCACGGAGTTTTCTGAAACGAGATCTTCTTGCAGCTTTGTCAAGCGCTCCTCAACAGTCACCTGGAAGGTTTTATTGTCAGCCTCAAGAGACTGACGAAGACTAGCAAAGAATTGTTGTTCTGATGCGAATGAAGTGGCCAGCTTTTCGACAAGAGAGTCAACCTTCGTTGTAATGGAATCAGCGGCTCCCTGTAAAGACTGTAAAAGATTGTTAGCATTGACAAATAGTTTTTCGACTTTTTCGGTCGCAGCAGCACACGCCTTGGTAGAGGCATCAATAGCAGCAGTGGCGGAGTTGATTGAGGCTTCATGTGCCTTGGTGAACGAATCAACTAGCCCCTGAATGGCAGCCTCTGAGATTGTGGACCGAGAGGAAGAGGAGGAGGAAGCGATGAGACTGTCGATTTTCTCATGAAGTTCCTTGAGATGCTTTTTAGTGACAGGAGCATCATCGTCATCATCACTTTGAACCTGGTACGGACTATAGTAGACAGAGTCAAAAGTCATGTCTTCTCCTCCAAGAAAAGGCTCGTCATCTGCTGAGTGATTGGGAGATGAAGGCGAAGGTGGAGGTTCGGATGTGGTAGTAGGTTCGGGTATGGAAGTTTGTTCTGTAGCGGGTGTGGGTTCGGGTGCTGAAGTATGAGCCCTCGTATCAGATACGTTGGTTCGAACTCCAGTGGTGGTTGTTGTCGTAGCTTCTGAGAAAATAGGAGGTGGTACAGGGATAGAGGGAGGTGGTATATGAGTAGTGGAGGTTATGGGGAGAATGGAAATAGAGATGGAGATTGAGGGAGGAGAGACAGGTTTAGATGAAACGGGTACCTCAGGTGAAGGCGAACGGGGAGGAGTGTTACCTCTAAGCGATTCCTCTGAGTCTGAACTCTCATCCTCTGATTCACTGGAGGAAGAGGCAAGAATGAGTTTGCGCCTGGGCTGGGTTTTCCTCTTCTTTGGTGGAGGTGATTGAGCTGCCTTCGAAGGTTTTCGCTTCTTTGGAGAAGGACCTTTCGCTCCTTTGACATCTTTCTTGTCTTTCCCCTTTTCTGGTTTCTTGCCCCTGGGAGCAGGCTTGTCAGCGTCGTGGATAGATTGCTCTCTGGGCCTGAACGAAGAAACTCCTTGTAAGTCTTGATGATGCGACTATCCTTTGGAACACACTCATACATTGACTCAGGGATTGAGCCAACGAACTGAAACTTGGAAGAATTAGTCACGATGATCTTCGTTGTGTGGAAAACTGCGATCTAGGAGAATGGAGAATCAGCAACGATAGGGACATGATACTTGTCCATTGCCCACTTTGTGACCAGTGTCCAGAATCAGGTATAAGAAATCTCAAAATGGCGAGAAGTAGAGGCAAGACTTTGGATCAACTGCTGCCATAACACATAGCCATAGTCAAGATTAAGGCTGTGATATAACCCGTAGAGGACCGTCATAAACAGACGGCTAGCCCCGTCAGAACCTGCACTTCTTTCTGACAAACCCTTGAACAGCACCGTGAAGAAGCCATTCCACTGTGGAGGAAGATAGGATTTCTTGAACTTTGTGATTGTAGTTAAAATCTCAGTGTATCCCATGTTGTAAAACATGGAGAACAACTGTCCCACAGGAATAGACTCAGGGTTAACCCTTGACTCATCAGGTTCGAACCCTAGAAGCGAACATAATCGCTGTTTGGAGATGGAGGTTTTGGTATCAAGAATGTCGAAGAAAATGCAATCGACAGACTTGTCATAGTGGGCAGTTGAGAAGATCTACGACAAACACTCCATTGGAACGATTTCAACCTTGGTTAATGCTAAAACCAGTGGAGAGTGTTTGAGACACTCCACAATTGGGAACATGAAGGCGTCGTAGGCATGTGGGGTGAGATCAATGATCAGGCTTTGCTGAGGTTGGATAGGCAAAATGTGAGAGGTTGCGTGAACAGAAGAAGAATCCGCCATTGAAGAGTGTTTTGGAGAAGAAGATGAACAGTGGGAGAAGATAATCGTTTCTTGCTCTCTGAATTTTGGGTGCAGTAAAGAGGTAAAAGACCTTAGGGTTTACCCTTTATACCGTGGGTTAGAGGAGAGAGAAGAATCCGCCCCCAAATCTTCTTGAAAATCGAAGCGTTTCCTGAGTTGATTGATGCGTGACAGTTTAGCAACCCCTATGATTACGCATGAGAGAGAAAAACTCTTCCGTTTTGCACGCCTTCCCATCAAGGGCCGTTTTGA
The DNA here is from genome assembly GCF_002870075.4 of Lactuca sativa. NCBI lineage: Eukaryota > Viridiplantae > Streptophyta > Magnoliopsida > Asterales > Asteraceae > Lactuca > Lactuca sativa. The sequence goes on along the minus strand of NC_056630.2, from coordinate 182,458,920 downwards.
ATGCCAAAACGTTTAGACTTTCGGCTGAGTCAGCAACTTATCCTTTTAGAATGAGCTGTCTTCATAGATAAAAGTGAACACGTGTAGTATTAGCCATAACATCCCGTTGAGAATATTGCATTAAAACTTGAGCCATAAAAATAGCTTATAATGAACGAAACCATATTTTTGAAAAATCAAAAAGATTTTCGTGCATAGAGTGTCAAAGATAAAGAAATAAAGCAACATATATGTGGGAATTTGTGATGTCAATAAAGACACAAAATTGTGGATCCCGGGCACGAATCTCTTCCTTCAAAGTCAAGAGAGACTTTAAAGTGTTTGTGTGGTTTCCCGTTGAATTACGATCAATCACTTGTTAAGAAGTGTTGAAAGACATCTTTTAATGAGGCTTATATGGGTGGCTTTCGCTTCAGTTCAGAGTTCCTAATCTTGACATAAGAGAAAAACCGAATGAAGTACTTGTGAGACCAATGTAGTCTATTGAACAAGTAGGTTTGGATAATATGTAAGTGACATGTTGGGAATACTTGGTGTGAAATCTCAAAAAAAATTAAAATTGGATTCTAAGGGAAGAAATGTTATGGTATGTAACAATTTCATAAGAATCACACAAAAAGAAAAATTAGAGATTTCATAGTACAACCACTTAGGTGTATTCGTTAATTCGTAAGTGAAAGCTAGAGCAAATTTAATTTGTTCACCGTCAATGCATAGTAGGTATTGAATTGTGGGTTTCACTTAGCACGTAGTGACACGAAGCTAAGATCACAAACACAGAGATTGTGTAACCATAAACCTTAGTGGTAATTTCTGAGAGTCTCAAGGGTTACTTGTATGAAGTGAATATGATGGAGAAAAATATTTGAGGTGGTATAAAGAAACCAAAGTACCTCTGCTATAAAAATAGTGACCAAACAGAAAACTCTTAACTCATATGAGAAAAGAGTAAGGTAGCCCATGATTAGAATAAATGTATCAGCCTAATTGGGAAGACAAGGTTTGTATATACCAAGTCAATAAGGCTTTTATTTAGAATCAGTTGAGGCTTTGGACGATATGCAGCAGCATGCTTCTAGGGACACTTAACTAGTAGAAAGTGTGAGAATGATACCTGCCCCATCGTTAATCTGTAAACTGTTAATATAAACAAAAGAAGAGACAAAAAGAAAAAGAAAATATTTTTGGAACTTTTGATATTTTTGTAAAGAGAAAAACAAAAAAAACCAAAAATTTTTTTGGAACCGAACCCGAAATAAACCGAATGCTCGGTTCATTTCGGTTCCTAAAAAAAATTGGTTTTGGAATTTTTGGAAAAACTATTGTACAAATGGGTACAACCAAAAAATATCACCTTGTATAGATAAGAGAAAAAAGTGCAATGGGACTGAACCCGAAATAGACCGAGCGTTCGGTACATTTCGGTTCCCATATGAACCGAGCCCGAAATAGACCGAGCGTTCGGTTCATTTCGCTTCCAACATTTTAGTTCTGAGAATGTATTTTTGGTACTGACTCCGATTCCATCATACCTAGGCCTTGTAGGATTTTATTAAAACTTGCTTCAGGAAGGGCTTTGGTAAAGATGTCTGCCAGTTGATCAGTTGTTCGAACAAAGTGAATTTCGACATTTCCTTCTTCAACATGATCCTTAATAAAGTGATACCTCAGTGCTATATGCTTCATCTTGGAATGTTGCACTGGGTTATGACAGATCCTAATTACACTTTCAGAGTCACAATATAGTGGGATCTTTTTCATATTGAGTCCATAGTCCCGGAGTTGACTTTGGATCCAAATCACTTGAGATGTGCAGGAGGCAGCTGCAATGTACTCTGCTTCGGCTGTAGACAGAGAAACACACGTTTTTTTCTTAGATTGCCAGCTCACCAACTTCCCTTCGAGGAATTGACAGCCTCCTGTAGTGCTTTTCCGATCTAGACCACATCCTCCAAGGTCTGCATCTGAGTAGGCTTGAACAAAGAAACCCGAGTTTGAGGGATTCCAGAGACCGAGAGAGGTCGTTCGCTTCAGGTACCGGAATATGTTCTTCATTGCCAACATGTGTGGTTCACGCGGATTTGCTTGAAACCTGGCACAATAGCAAACTGAAAACATTATATCAGGCCTGCTAGTTGTGAGGTACATCAGGGAACCAATCATTTGGCGATATAGCGTTATGTCAACTGCCGGTTTTTCCAAAGATGGTGTGAGCTTGGTACCGAACACCATAGGAACTTTGACCTTTGAATCTCCCATCATGCCGAATTTAGCAAGAAGAGTCTTGGTATATGCTTCCTGGTTTATAAAGATACCTTTGGGTCCCTGTCTAATATTTAAACCAATGAAAAAGTTAATCGGACCCATTGAGCTCATTTCAAATTTAGCCTCCATCAACTTTCTGAATTCAGCTGTTAGGCTAGGATTCGTTGAGCCAAAGATGATATCATCGACATAGATCTGAACTATCATAAGGTGGTTACCTTCTTTTTTACGAAAGAAGGTTGGGTCAACCGAACCTTGTTAGAATTTAGACATCTTTAAAAACTTAGTTAGTGTTTCATACCATGCCCTAGGTGCTTGTTTCAGACCATAAACAGCTTTATCCAAGATGTAGCAGTGATCTAGATGATTTTCATTCACGAAGCCAGGAGGTTGCTCCACATACACAGTTTCTTCAAGTTCCTCATTCAGAAAAGCGCACTTCACATCCATCTGGTAGACCTCGAAATTATTGTGTGGTGCATAGGCGAGAAATATTCGAACGGATTCCAGCCTTGCTACCAGAGCGAATGTCTCTTCGTAATCGATTCCTTCTTCCTGGCAGTAACCTTTCACCACTAGCCGAGCCTTATTCCGGATTACATTCCCCTCCTTGTCCATTTTGTTCCTGAACACCCACTTGAGACCGACAACCGGGGCATCTTTTGGTGTTGAAATGAGTCTCCAGTCTTTATTTCTTTCAAACTCAATGAGTTCGTCTTGCATTGCCTGTACCCAATCAGAATGATCAAGGGCAATATTGACGGTCTTCAGCTCAATTTTGGACACGAAAGAATTAAACATGTAGAACTCTACTTTGGAGAATAGGGAAGTTTGCTTTGCCTTCACTTGAGATCGGGTTAGAACCTTTTCAGATACATCACCCACTATTTGAGATACAAGATGATCTCTGGTCCAATTGGTGAGAGGAGGATAGCTTGGATCATAGGATAGATCCAATTCAGCATTGACCATTTCTTCCAACTCTGATTGAATATCATCATCATAGAGCATATCGGAATTCTCCCCCTAGACAGATGATCAGCCAAGAAATCTTTCTTCAACAGGGCTTTTGGGTTGATCCAGACTTTCGGGTGCAACAGGACTTTCGAGTGCAGAGGGGCTTTCGGGTGCGTCAAAAATTGGATTCTCCCCCTGAGTATATGAGTCCTGCTCATTTGAAGAGGATAGATTCTCCCCCTCGACCGAAGTACCGCTCTGGGGAGGTTCTTTTCGAACTGGTTCTTCCGCTCCCATTCGTTTGGCTGCATCTTCAACGATCTTCTTAAGGTGATCAATCTTGTTGTCTGCTGCCGTGGCTTCAGAGAGAGCTGCTTTCTCAGGTTCATCAAATAGATCCATGAACTGGTCAAAGAGATTGGCGATAGAGGCTGTAACTTGACCTGTTTGAGAGAAAATCTCTCCTATTGCTTCTTCAGTGGACTTCAACTTCTTGACGTAATTGTCATCGAACGTCACATAATAGGTTTCTTCAATTCTTTTAGAACGCTTATTCAAAACCCTGTAAGCCTTTGAAGTAAGAGAATATCCCAGAAAGATACCTTCATCAGCTTTGACATCAAACTTGTTGCGATGTTCTTTGGAGTTGAAGATGAAGCACCTGGAACCGAACACGTGAAAGAATTTGACATTCGACTTCCTGTTGTTGATTATCTCATAAGGAGTGAGAGAGAAACGCTTGTTGAGATAAGACTTGTTCTGAGTAAAACACGCTGCAGCAATGGCATCAGCCCAGAAATATAAAGGAAGAGAAGCAAAACTTAGCATGGTTCGGGCCGCCTCACACAGGGATCAATTTCGCCTTTCGACAATTCTGTTCTGTTGAGGTGTATAAGGGGCTGAGAAATTATGATTGGTGCCTTTTTCAGTTAAGAAATCTTCAAATTCTTTGTTCTTGAATTCCAGTCCATTATCGCTCCTGATGTTTCGAACGACTTTCCTCAATTGCACTTCGACTTGCTTGATAAAGATCTTCAGCTTAGGAGTCGCTTCAGATTTGTGATTTAGAAAGAATACCCAAGTAAAACGTGAGAAGTCATCAACAATAACAAGGATATACTTATTACCGCCAATGCTCTCGATTGATGATGGACCACATAAGTCGATGTGAAGCAACTCAAGTGGTTCAACAACTTTGGTGTTTATGATGGTTGGGTGACTTTGACGACTTTGTTTTTTCATTTCACATGCAGCACATAAGTGTTCTCGATCGAACTTAAGCAATGGAGGACCCCGAACATGACCGCCGGTGACAAGCTTGTTGATGTCTTTGAAGTTGAGATGTGAGAGCCTTCGGTGCCACAACCAACTTTCGTCTGAGTGGGCTTTGGATAAAAGACATATTGTTGGATTCCCTTTGATTGGTCTGAGATTCAGAGGGAACATTTCACCTTTTCGTTCAGACTTGAGAATGACTTTGTTGGATTTCTTCTCTATTATTTCTGATCCTTCGTCATCGAATGATACTTTGAGATCTGTTCCTCCCACCAGTTGAGACACACTGATGAGGTTATGCTGCAACCCCTCTACATACGCCACCTTTCTGATTGTAAAATCTCCATTGGTTATCATCCCATAACCCTTTATCGTTCCATAAGAGTTGTTACCAAACTTGACATTGCCACCATTTTGAAGTGACCGAAACTCCCTTAGCTCTTCCTTCCTTCCTGTCATGTGACACGAGCAGCCACTCTCTATGTACCATTCTTCGTCAAACTGCTCGTCACTTATAACCTGCATAGATTAAGCAGATTTAGGAACCCAAAGTTTCTTGGGTCCACGTGAGCCTTTTACAGAAACAGGAATAGTAAGAGAAACATCAACGAGATATGTTCATTTTATTAAGGTTGTTTCATCTTTTCTTTTAATAGTAAACACTTTGATTTTATTAGAATTAGATGCAGGTGTTTTGGATTTAGGTTCTGGTGTTTGGACTTTAGCCTGCTTTCGGTCTTCATTAGCTGAGGAAAATTTCCTTTTTCCTTTCAAATTCTTTGATGATCTTGAATTTGGTGTAGGACCAGAATTCGGCTTAGAAGAAGATTGAGAACGAGAAGAATTAGAAGAAAAGAAATTAGAATGAGAATTTTTCCTGACTTGAGGTTCGAAGTAACCCTTTCGGTTGAGCTCATTTGAGGGACCGAACCTGGACTTTCGGTTGCTGATTGATGATGAACCGAAGCTGGATTTTCGGGTGTTGTAGGTTGGATGACTGAAACTGGGTCTTTTATTGTAAAAGCTTGACGGGCTGAAATCTGGTCTTTGCCTGTTGTTGTTTGGTGGACCGAAACCAGCTCTTCGGTTGTCGTTGCTTTCGGGACCGAACCTATCCTTTCGGTTTTGTTCTTCCTGTGGCTCGAAAGTCTTCCTCTGGTTCTTTTGAATCGGTGATTCGAAGTTCCTTTTACTCCTGTTTTCTTCTCCTTTTGACTTAGAATGTTTGTCAAAGAGAGTGTAGTGAGGATTTTGAGAGCGCCAAAACTGCTTTCGCTCTGATAGATTTTTCTTGTATCTCAAGTTTCTCTGCTGCTTTTGATTTTTCACATGTTTCGGTTGTCTATGGATATTTGTCTTTTGTTTCGGCTACTTAGCAACAGGTTCACTCTTCATGGAAGAGGTTTCACTAGTTGAGGTGACTTCTTCCACTGGAATCTCTTTTGTGCCACTGGAACTTGGTATGTCAAAATTGGTAGGCTTATTCAGAGGTTCGGGCACATATCTTCCTTTGGCCTTCCATGATGTTCGCTCCGACAAACCGACTGTTTCATCTGCGTTGTCTATTGGTGCAGAACAGAAAAACTCATCACAACTATCTGCATTATCTTCATTCACTATGGCAGTGAGTTCGGTTGTCTGATGTTCGGTTACTCCTGTGACCTTATAAACCTGATTGGGAGTTGTTCTAACCTTTTGAAACACAACGGCCTTTTCTTTAAGGATTAGGGACTTAGTTTTGGACAAACGAGCGAATTCCACAGAATTTTCAGAAATCAGATTTTTGTGGTTTTCAGGTTCGCTCCTAATGAACTCGGAACAATCAACATCATCCTCTACAGAAATTTCACTCATGTCATCGTCCTCATTAAGTTCAGATGCATTTTCAACATCAATTTTATTTTCTGAACTCAATTTGGTACTCAATGAGTCAAATTTTTGTATGGTTTCGGCCCTGAGTTTCAACTTATCATTTTCATCCAAAAGATTTTTAAGCATGTCCTTATGGTCATTGGACTTTATAAAAGATTCAATTTTGTCCAGACCATACATATAAGTAGGATTGACATCATCAGAAGATACAACACTTTCACAGTTGTATGCTTCGGCATCGATTTCATCCTCCTTAAACTCAAGGAAGGGTAAAATCATGCGATGTATCTTCTATCCTATTTCACAGTTTAAATGCAGCTGAGTAATGTTAGCATAAAGCCTTTTGGCAATTAAACAAAAAACATTCCTCTGTTTTAATAATTTGAGATTGTCTCTTTGCAAATAAATGTTCTCATCCCTAGATTTAACCAGCTCCGACTCCTTCTATTCTATCCATATCCTTCGCTCCTCACTCTTGGATGACACCCTGCTTATTTGGTCAGTTAGATTAGAATCCGTGACCCGTGTTTGAGTTAAACAACTATCTAGATTTGAAATTCTTGAATTCAAGTTATTTAATTCCTTTTCATATGATTTTTGTGGAATTTTAAAAGAAACAAAAATAGATTGTACCTTCTTGATCAGTTCATCTAGCTCACTGATCTGTACACTTAGAGGTTTCGCTGTAAAGCACAAGTCCTCTCGCTCCTTAGCCTCTTCGTTTCCACCATCAGTGTTGTATCCTCTCATCTGGGATACATCTAACACCATCAGACATCTTCCACTCACATCACCATTCTTCGCCAAATATGCCTTTCCATGAGAAGGCTTTCTCACTTCATCATCCTCTGAGTCGTTTGACCACACCTGTACGCCATCGAACTCATCATCATCTACCGAACCCTGCACAATAAGAGCATTCATAGAGGGATTAGTAGCAGCTTTCTTCCTCTTTATCTCTTCCAGTCTTTTCATAAGACTTGCTTCTTCATCTTTCTCCTCATCTTTCTCTGCCATCTTCTTCAACATGCAATCTTTTGCGTAATGATTTTTCCCACCACAGTAGAAGCAACTGACACCAGAGTCAGCTTCACCTTTCGCTCCCTTCTTTGATTCTTCAACTTTCGGCTCCTCTTTCACTTTCTCAGAACTGTAGCTTCCCTTCCAATTTCGGTTCTTGTTGGTAGGGAACTTCTTCTTAATGAACCTTATGGGATTTGATACCATCATAGCATAGTCTTCAGCTGTTAAATCGTAATCTCCCAGATTCAAATCTTCTTCTTCTTCTGCATTCTTACCTTTGGACAAGAGCGCCAAAACCCAAAGCTTGAAACCACACTTTTCTCTTGCAACACAATCTTTTCTTGGGATTTCAGAATCCCCACCAGTTTTGCCAAGGAATATGATTTAAACTGCTCATGCGCTTTAACCGTCGACACAACAGCCCTCCATTCGGGTCTCAAACCATTTAAGAATGTGACCTTCTGTTCGATAAGCTTTCTTTCAATCTCATGCTTGATCATCTTGCTGAGAAGATGATTGAACCGATCAAATGTTTGTGTAACAACCTCATCCGGCATCTGCTTGAATTCTCCAAATTCAGAGAGAAGTAGGGTCTGAAACAAATGCTCTAGATCTTCATGTGTGGAGTACAGCTCTCGCAGCCGATCCCAGATTTCTTTTGCTATACTGCAAGAACTAACTAATCGAAACGTTTCGGACTGAAGAACGAATCGAATTAGTCTCAATGTCTTAATGTTGCATTGGAACTTCTCCTTTTCATCCTGAATGACGTCTTTCACATCTTTTAATAGATCATTATACTCCTTTTGAGTTTTAATGATCCTGGACGTGCTTGAATGTGCGAAAGGGCCAGAAGTGATAGCTTCCCATATCAGATACCCATTATCTTCAGATCCAATAACGTAATCTTCAAAGTGGTGTGTCCATACTTCATAGTCTTGAGTATAGAGAATTGGAATCTTGGTGGTTGATCTGATGCTGTTAGAGATGTTGATGGGATTGGATTGAGAATCGTCCATGCTTGATCGTGTAACCTGTTATAAGATCAGACTTTGTAATACGTAATATTAGGGCAAGATGAATAATTAATGAGATACGTCAATTATGGAGTGACGGCTCAATAAATATCAATGAATGCGGAATAAACCCTAATCACTTCTTTCACAGAAGAGATGTGTATGAATTACACAGTCTCCTGCTCTGATACCACTTGTTGGGATTAAAACCCTAATTGAGATTTGATGAACAAGATGCGGAAAATAAGAACAAACACAAATATGAAGATTAGGTTGAATGATCACTCGATTTATTGAAATATGAGGAATAAATTACACTTTCAGCATAGACTAAAGAATCTAACACTACATAAGAAACCTCACGTGGCGGCTACATTTTTCCTCACTCTTAACCCTAATAAGGAATAATACATGACTATTTATAAGGAAAAGACAAGTCTTGGGCTTTTAACCTACACTTCATCAAGGGGCCCATTGCCATCATCCATGGAGTGCTTTGAAACCCTATAATCTCCCCCTCAAAGTATGGAATGGATGACAATGCTTTAACTTCCAAAACAAGCATCTAGCGAATTAAAAGATCTTGCAACGAGGAATAGATGAAGCAATCCACGAATCTTGATTCTTCAATAGTCTTCAAACACGGGCTCTAAGATATATAAATCAAGCACTGAAGTAATGTCTTTAAACTTCATTTTCGAATGTAATCCCAAAAAAATCTTCATGAAAACCAAACCCGCCATAAAAACCCATTTCAGAACAAAAAAACCAAATCACTTCTTGTCTTTGAAGAGCTCCCCCTCCAAGTCACAGTGATCCTCAAATAAGCTAATGATATAAGCCACCAAAAATTATCATGTAACAACCCAAATTTTAAGATTCGTAATTCCACTTGATCGAGAAAATACTAGAAGTCAGAGATATAACAAGTCCTTAGTAGAGCTCGATAAAGAACTTCCACTGTAAAGGATACTTCTATGTAAAAGCTTTAGCAGAGCTCGATGAAGAACTTCCACTGTAAAAGCTACCTTCATAATTCTACCACAAGCTTTATAAAAAATGTTCAACTTTGAAAAGTCAGAAATCCAATTTCGAATAGCCATACCAAATTCTCCCCCGATTTATAATAAAAAACGTGATTATAAAGTCGTCTAATGGTCATGAGAATGATCTTGAATGGATAAAAATTACTATGCTCCCTCGTGACAAAACGATATACACAACGAAGTATAAAATCCAAAAAAGTCTTGAAAAATTTGACGTTATCACGAAAAACGACTTTCCGAACCGCCCAGACTTGATGGAATCTTTATTTTTCAGTTCACGGAAAAAATATGTGCGTTCAAAAATCCAAAACTGTTCACCAGCTCTGATACCAATTGATGAGTTCAAAAACTCTTTGATCGTTTAGATCTTCAAACAGGTTAATCAGAAAAAATACTAACAGAAAAATTAAACAAAAGAATGAATCAAAATATGCCGAATGCTTCATTAGATTCACGCCTCAGCAGAGCTCGACTAAGAACTTCCGCTGTAGAGGCTATTTAGGGTTACAATCAAAACAAAAGTATCGTTGATAATGATAGACTCTCCAAAACTTACGTACTAAGATGCATGTAAGCATCTATATATACTAAACCCTAGAATATAAAATCACGGATGGACAGGCCCAATCCAGATACAAAATTGGACTAAAGAACGAGCCCAAGACGCAACATCTAACGGACCCTACATTCACCACCATTGCCTATTTGCTGTAGTTTTCTATCTCCTCCGTTACTCTCTCCTCTCCAGTATGGTTCAATTTTTTTGTAGAAGGTTTTGGAGGTGGTTGTTCTTAAACCAGCAACAACACTCTCCTCTTCTGTAATTTTTGGTAAGAACCCTACATCCGTTTATGTTGTTTAGCTCTAAGCTGATATATATATATATATATATATATATATATATATATATATATATATATATATATGTATATATATATATATAAAGTTTTGTTTTGATTTTGGGTTCTTGCACTTTTTGATTTTCTGTATTGGTTTTGGATTCCATTTGTTTCTTCACTCCCAAACTCGAACTAATCACAATTGAGAAGGGATTTTTTTGTTACAAATTTCATTTCTTTAAATCCAGATTCACCTTAAATCTAATCGGCTTGACACCAACATCAAACCGAGGAATGATAACCCCATATCTGGTCATCTTGAGTCTTCAATGGTGAGTTATTTTTTAAGTTACTATGATTTAAACAATTTTTGGATATAATATGAGCATGTTTCAGTTGTTATTTGCATTACAGACAATCTTATTAACGTGTATGGTAGACATGAGTAATGTATTTCTTCTGCAAGAACAATCTTAAGAATCCATTATTTTTTCAATAGTAAAAGTAGACCCTAATGTTTAAGTGTTGAACAAATTCCTCCTCATTCACCATTATTGATGAGCAAACCCTACACACATAGCTTTCTTCATCAAGTCTTGTGATTCAAAAACTGAGATCCACTTCAAAGTTTTGAATCTCAGATCCACTACAGAACTTGGTTGGGTTAAAACAAGCTGTCAAATAATGGTTAGGATTTAATATTTAGATTTTGATATAATTTTTTCCATGTTTGTAGAAAATATGGTGGAACCTGGATTTGGAGCTAAGCAAGGTTAGGAAATTTTGTATAAGCATAATTTCCTATAAACTTTTTTTTATGTAATATGCTTTACTAGATACTTTGTTTCATGTAAAAGAAAAGTATTGATGACTTTTTACAGCCATGTGATGTTGTAAACCAAGAAATCGTAAAACAAGTCCAAACAACAGGAAGTTTTAAATTCCAAACTACCCCATCTTTGTAAGCATGTGAGTGCTCTTGTCTATCTTTTATAAGGATAAATCTTTACTTCAATTTAAAGTTATGTTTGATTGGTAGTTTTGTTTGGTTTAGAATTTAGGTTGACTGTGCATAATCTTTGTTTTTGTGTTTTAAGATTAAAATATTTATGATACATTTCAGGTATGCCTATTCAAGAAACAAAGTCATATATGCTAATAAAGCATATACTTATGATGGAGAACTCATAAAATACTGGGTATGTATGTTGTCATTGTTATCTTATTTGTTTCCACATACTTTTATCAGTTGAATTCATTTTCTGATTGGTACTTGCTATCTTGTTTCAGAGGGATAACCTTCATTTTATCTTCATCTGATCAAATAAAGATAAGGTATCTTCCTTACAAATCCCTAACTACTTTTGTGTACTCGAATCATGTAATCTGAAATCACATGGAAGAGCCATTAAACCACAACTGATCTTAAATGATGGGAAGCTTGATTAATCCAAATGGATGGTTTCCATTCTATGTAGAATTTGCTAATACGGTGCATGTGCAACAAGAAAGAATAGGAGGACGAAATTGGGAGGCATAATGGGTTGAAAAGACCCAAATACCCTCATGTATATCATTTATGTAGTTTATATTCATTAAAAAATAACAATTGTGAGGTATTATCATTTATGTAGAGTTTTCATTCCATATTTGATGCTAATATCGAATGAGTCTTTCCTTCCGAATGTAAATACACTATATTGTTGTAGATAGTAATGTTGCTCAAATATCTCTAAGAGTGACTTATACTCTATAGTTCCATTTGTCTAAATTTTTATTATTATCTTCTGAAGCAAGCTATGTCAGGTCCCACAAATTAATATAATTTCAATCTTTTATAAGAATTTTTTACTAAATGTATGTGTAGAAACTATTAGTTTGCAGATAACCACAGGAGGCCAATGGGTGACGGGAAGCAAACATAGCACAAAAGAAAAGAAAGAAGAAAAATACAACAAAAATAATATGAATGCATGAATGACAATGTAGTTTAGTTCTTGTATTATAGCACAATACTTTATTTAATTTATTTCTTTGAAAATATTGTATTCCCAATTTTTCTTATTAACGTGTCCTTTTAGTAGTTTACATAATTATAATATTGTAGTTATAGTTTCTTTTAGGAACCATAATTTGGTAAAATAACCTAATAATAATAATAATAATAATAATAATAATAATAATAATAATAATGAATATATATTGTTTTAGGTTGACATGAACTCATATTCAAAATTCAAAAGAAATTTTAATCACAATTGAAAGATAAATTAAATATCCTTCTAAATTTTTTTCCTACTTATCTTTTTAATTTACCCATTTTAAATGATAACATGTGTTACATTTAATAAAATAATAATAGCTTAATAACTTTATCATCATTTTAAATTGATAGAACATGTATTAGGAAAATATAGGAGGATGTTTAAAGAATGTGCATCTTCAAATTAAAAAACAAATTTATTTTCACAAAATTTATTATTATTATTCTTTTTTTTAACAAGGAAAACATTATATTTTTTTTTTAAATCCAAAATAATATACCAAAATGGGTTAATTTCCAAGTTAGAATTTATCATCTTCCAAAACAGATTAGATCTCACTGTTAAGAGTTTACCTTTTCATTATTTTTACGTCAAAGTTGGGTACCCAACTATACATGTTTTCGAAAAGATATAATTGCCGAAAGAAACTATTCACACCCGTCGCTTGGCGCGGGTAAACGGCGTGTGTGTGTGTGTGTGTGTGTGTGTATATATATATATATATATATATATATATATATATATATATATATATATATATATATATATATATATATATATATATGTCTCACTTATTTTATTTAAATGATTGATTATTTACTAGATCGTTTTTTTTCATAATGTTCATATTTTGAAATGATTAACTTCTATTTATGAGACTAGATCTCTTAATAGAATTAAAAAATAAATATCAAAATTTTAATAAATAAAATTAAGTTCTATATGCAAGCACTTTTGACTTAAACGTGTGTTGAATCAAAGTTATCTTTGACATTGTTATCTTTATTATATAAATGAAATACACATATTCCAACTTCAATAAATGGATATTTGAAGGCAAATAATATAGTTTATTTGACATATCTTATTTATATATAAAGGATTCCTAATCAAATTTTCATTAATCTGGAGAGAAAAATAATTATTAAGGAACTATACACTATGGTGTATGACTTCCTTTCTAATGAATGTCTAAGATTAAGCACAAGATACCAAATCAACTTTATTGACAACTATAGTAGTTATAATTATATTTTACATGGTAAAGCATAATTGTGAAACCTTTGTAGAAGTTTTTACACGTAAAGTTGGGATAAAATCCAGTAACATCATCTAAAGCCTTAAGAGATAATGAAGGATGAATTAGACCATACCGGATAAAGTCTACTTTCTAATCGGTAGAAATAGTCTTCCTCTATGCTCTTGGGATTATAACTTAATCACTATTAACTATATCTTGAATACAAACAACCAACAAAATACATGTCTGTAGAATATTCTAAAAGGGAATTTAGATTATTATATACAAACCCAATAAGAATAAGTTCTCTTATTCTTCTGAATGTTGAGTCAGAAGAAAGAAAGCATCTAGTGACAAAGCAAGTGGGAGGCACATGAAACTTGAAGAAGCTCAACAACCATAGTCTGCTGTATCAATTTTTGGCACTAGTTTCAAAAATGAATTTTTTTAATTTGAATAATAGCTATTCACAAACACACATTGTTTTCATTAATGGTAGAAATCATCTTTGGCTTGAGAAATGTGGAATCTCTCATTGATGAGTTCTTCTTGATGGTTTTCTGGCGAATTTATCAACTACCAAGATGCAATATCAAATCTTGAATTTGATAAATGACTTACAGTCATGAACATTGAGATGTATTCCATGTGTAATAATCAATTATGAGATTGATTAATCTTCCTCTCTATAGAAAGGCTAGAAGGAGTAAAAGATGCTTTAGAAAGAATAGATACATGGATATCATAGACATTTAGCAAGACTTGTTATAAAAGAATTTTTTTCATACTCATGTCATTGACTATGGTCCTTATCATACTCTTGACATTAAGCATGATCAAACATTTTCACAAATAGCTATGATTAGATCAGCAAGGATATTATTTACAATAACTTCATATTCTTAATATGAGATCCAAGAAATAGATTTTGAGAAAGACCGCTTTTGTTAATAGACATCTACGAGAAGAAATTTATATAGTTTAGCCTAGAGGTTTTCTTAATCCATGTTATCCTAACAAAATCTGTAATGATTAAGATCCACTTGTGGATATAAAGGAAACATCTCAAGGTTGAAATAGTCATTTTAATATGAAGATACAAGGTATGATTGTATATCAAAATGAAAGGAACATGTGTGTATACTGAGAACTAGTGGGGGGATAATGGTATTCCTAATCTTGTATGAATGAGACATACTTAATCATTTGAAATTACATTTCGACTATGCAAGGTCATTTCACCTTGACTTGGAAAGTATTTCTAATAGGAAAGACTTAGGAATGACAAGATACATTCTTGGAATGTAAAATCTATAAAGATAGATAAAGATGAATGTTAAATGGTTTTAAACTCTTTTTCAAGAATTAAAAATATCATGAAAAGGGTCAAGATACAAGATTCCTTTGAAGGCTTCTTGGCATTGTCACATGACACCATTTTGAGTCTGTCTCAAAATGACTTAGCATATAGGTTTGAGCTAGATGAAGTGATTTATATTCTATTTTCTTGGAAAATGAATCCATCATTTAGTTCATATTATGCACAAGACTAGGTATATGATCATGCTATGAATATCATGAGATACAAATTGAATACATGGTTAAGACATTGGATGACTATAAGAACATTCTAGGAGTACTTAAGAAGAACTAAGAGAATGTTCATGAGATAATCATTTTAGAAAAAAGATCTTTATGTAAAGAGCTACATAAAATGTTGACTTTAAAAGGGTATGTATAATTATGAATTATAATAGGATTATGACTTTATTATGGAATGAAGAGTAATGGATTGAGGTCCAAGTAAAACATAATAGCACAAACTACTAAATAAGAATACACTGCAACTTTAGAATCTGAAATCAAATATGATTGGATGAATGAGTTCATTGAAAAACTATGTTGATTTCTGTCATTCAAGGATCGCATATAAATCTTTTCTACTTCGAGAGTATACGTAATCAAGCTAAGAGACTCTATATCATGAAAGAACACCAAGCATGTTCTCCAAGATATTTAATTATACTGAGACTAAAGTCTAACATGGAGATGATAGTATTCACATAATTTACACAGATTAAATTTAGTCTGGCCCATTAATAAAGTCCTTCCATTTAAGCTAAGTATGATTGGTCACACTTTAGCTATAAAACTTAATTATTCTAGAAATGGTTATTTTTTATTTGGATTTAGTATTTGGATATTGGAACATTGAAACAACAATTATTACATAATGTTTTGATATACTGGGATATGATCTTCACATCAATACTAGTTTTATTCTATATTAACATGTTTAATCCATGAATAATCTTATTATTCTAAAAGTTCATAGTCATTTATAATTATGGGTGCATTTATGAAGTAAGACTAATATGATTTGGATTGGTTAACTCTCACCGGATGAGAGTAGGCAAGTGGTTGTAACCAAGTTTCATAGGTACTTGTCAGAGAACCAGTATTGAACGGATCCACATCAAGATCAAATCATAGATCAAAGTTATGAGTGATACTTGATTAAAAGGTACTATCTTTGTATCCTTAACACCTGAGATACATAGTGAGATTAAGTTTAGGGAGTGATATGCTTTGATATGGTCAAATGCTGATC
The DNA here is from genome assembly GCF_002870075.4 of Lactuca sativa. NCBI lineage: Eukaryota > Viridiplantae > Streptophyta > Magnoliopsida > Asterales > Asteraceae > Lactuca > Lactuca sativa. The sequence goes on along the minus strand of NC_056630.2, from coordinate 182,442,731 downwards.
CTTAACCGGACAGTTATAAAATCCATTTTCAGGTATGGTGTGAACTATACAAGAGGCTTATGTAGTCAAGAGTATCCCTCTTGCGTGTTGAGAGTTAGACAATCAAAGCGTGTTACCCAAAGTTGAACTTCAAAAGAGATTGATTGCGATCCAAGTCTCATGTTCAACAGGATGTTTGTAACAAAGGGATAATTGATAAACTCACCTTATACATCAACTGAAACTTTTAGCTTTTGGGAAATGGATGTTTATAAATGGAATTCTTTAGTGAGATGTTGCTAGTCATTCGCCACTGTCTATATCAATCTATGATAAGTCTTATAAAAGTGGGAGATTGAAAGATCTAGAATGCCCAAGAGTCATTATAGAATGATATTGCTAATAACAAATGATCTTATAGGGTTACACCTTATAGCAAGTTACTATCAATTGATTATTCATTAGTATAATTTAATTATTAATAAATGTATCAACACTTGTATTTAAATTGAAAAAAATTATTGTGGCAAATAATATTTTACCAACATTTTGGGAATTATTATTTCTACGAAATAATAATAAAGAGAATAGAAACAAGCAAGTTTAAATATCATATGGTATGATTATTTAAGTTGTGTACAAACTTTTGGGACTTTAGGTGACCAAATGTTTAGAACTCAACTAACTACTTATAGAAAGGTAATTGGCATTAGGATTTCGTCTCATTCTTACATGATGGCCAAAAATGATAAGGAGGCAATGCGTGGGTTACTTTTGATTATTTTAATCTCCATGCCATGCTTGTAAGAGTGTCATACTTCCTATTTTATGGACTTGCTTTTTGTCCATGCTATTGGGTATAAAAGAAAGGCTTTATGTGAGAAGTAAATAGATCTTTTTACATATGAAAAATGCTCTCTTTGGCTGTCAAATTTCATTGATAGCATTCCATTCCCTTTCTTCTTCTTTCTTCCATTTAGTACTAGAAATGAAAGTCTTAAAACTTAAGAATAACATTTTACATTTGTTATACTAGCATATTTTGGTGGATTAAGTCTTGTTTGATGGATACTTCTAGAGAGCTTAATTTAAAGGTTAATGTCACACTTCATTAACTTCCAATCTCTCATTAGAATCAAAGTCTTCAAATGTTATAACACCTAACTTTCTATGGTTGTTTTAATCTTTCTAAGTCTTTCAAAATGATCTTTTGGTGGGAATAAAAATAGTTTTATTTTATTCAAATCTAAAGTCTTATGTTGCCCATTTTATATTGTTGAAATAGTTTTTGAATAAAAACCCAACACTTATTATCGAAGTTTAGCTGGTGCATTAAAATATCTCACCTTAAATAGACTAGACATTTCTTATTTTGCTTAATTGATTTTTCTTCATATGCGTGCTTCTCATACGACACATATGAATGCACTAAAACAAACAATTCACTACATTTAAAGGTACGCTCACCTACGAGTTACACCTCACTAAGTTTTACTCCACACATCTTCTTGCCTATAATTATATGAACTGGGTAGGTGTCTGGCCACACGACGATCCAATTATGGTAATTTGTTTACCTTGGTAACGATTCAATCTCGTGGTCCTATAAATGAGATGATACTTTATCTCTTTCTCGTGCAAAAGCCTTATACCACATAATAATAAAAAAGTGGTCTTATAAGCATGTTAATTAAGAAACTTACTCCTCGAACTTCCATATCCTCTTTCTAATGCCACCATAGTGTACTATGATAATTTCGGTGCAATATACTTATTAGGAATCTCAATCCTACAATAATAAACAAAGACATTGAAAAGATTATTGACATTTTCTGTGAAAAAACAACAAAAGGAAAAGTTTGAGTTCTTCATATTCCTTCTTATTACCGACTAGCAGACATATTTACTAAAGGCCTCCCACAGGTTATGTTTGATGATTTTCGGGACATTGTTAGCATCCAACAACCTCCTGCTACATTTGTAGGGATTTTTAGACTACACATGTATTATATCTTATGTATGTTATGTATTTATATATCAAGATAAATCCTAGGCTATAAATAATCTCCTTATTGAAATCCTTGATTGTATATTCATACACCATTGTTTAATGATAAGAGGCATCGAGATTTCTTAAACTTTCATTTATCTATAAATCTAAGATTTTTGAAATCCATGAGTACCCATGGATCTATAAATACTGTGGAAATGTTGCGCCCTTATTTGTACACCCCACACATAATTTCTCTACCTTTTCACTTGATGAAAATTAGATATATTTTGGAAGATTTAGCCATATAACACCCATGTCTAATATGTTCATATGGAAATATCAACTAAATTTCAAGATAAATGAAGTAAATAACCTTAAACATACGAAAGTCCTAAAATCTTACACCATGATACAAAGGAAAAAACATATTTATGGAAAACATAATGGTCTATATACATTATAAATATAAATGACAATTTGAGATTATTGCATATGTAATACTATATCTTGAAAAAATCCATAAAAATCAAACACAGACCTTAAGATCAAACCTTTTCCCATACTCTTATATATGTTGCCTAGTGTAGCTTCCAAAACTTTATACATGTAGAAGTTTAAATGGATCATTTAGTAGTAGCTAGCCCGATCATAACATCTTATGATGAACACTTAATATGTCAAAAAAACCACTTAACTCTTATACTATGTCGAGAACACAAGTGATTCAACTCAAACCCTTAATCTAATATGATATGAGAAATCAATTCGAATGTTATTTTGCACGCCGCCATTATTTCTGCCGCGTACACGCCTACTTCCACCACGATAGTTATTTCTCTTATTGGAGTTATTATGCCCATTATTTTTGTTGCAACGAGGGGCATTGGATTCATGCCTAGTGGCATTGTCGGATGATGAAGTATACTCCAGTGTAGTGCTCACAGAGGTTGCTTGTGCTTCATATGCAATTAAATAAGAGTAGAACTCTGGGAGGGTTACCTTCTGCTCATTGCTTAGAGCAGTAATAGTAGTGAAAAAACCATTGTGTCCGAGCCCCAAGTCGGGTAGTGTGTAACCAACCACTTCTTCATAACCCATAAGTTGACTAATGTTTGCCATGGTGTTGGCAAAACCTGTCATCTTCTGATAATACTCAGTTGCACTCATGTCTCCCTTTCTTGTTGCGGATAGTTGTGTACAAATCTGAATAGAGTTCCCTCGATGTTGGGCAGAAAACATGGTGTGGAGGGATGTCCACAATTCCTTTGTAGTGTTAATGCATCGGATGAGTTGAGGGATAACCTCTTTTGTCATCAAGGAAAGAATGCCTCCAATAACAGCATGATCTTGAATCGCCCATGTATCATAGTCGGGGTTTGGTGATTCCCTGGCAAGATCATCGGTTCCCTGTAGTCACCTTTTTCGAAGGAGCAAGTATGGTTCCGTCAAGATGTCCAAAGAGATGAACACCTCATAAGATAGGAACAACTTGAGCTTTCCACAGTAAGAAATTGATACGGGTTAACTTACATGAAATAGCAGTGGCAATGGTTGAAGATTTTATGGGGACAGACATTGTAGAGATATCCTTTGGAGAGGAAGACCAAAGAGCCAGAGATGGGAGATAGGGTTTTGGGGTGTGAGATCTTGGCTCTGATACCAAGTGAAACTGAGAATTTGGCGTAAAGATTCCAATGTGATATATATATATATATATATATATATATATATATATATATATATATATATATATATATATATATATATATATATATATATATATATATAGACACACACACATACATGCGTGCTTGCGAATATAGTTACAAGATAACAATGATCCCTTATAATTAGGATCTATCGATACAATACAACAGGATATATTTTATATTCAAAACTAGTCTTTATCTACTCTGTTTACATCCCCATTTGTGAAACATTTGACATAGTTTTTTAGTATTTCATTTAGCGAAATTTCAACTTTAGTCACTTGTTGATCCAAAATTATATGAAAATTGGTGTAAGGGGTGAAACCAATCAATCCTAATAAATAAAATATATAACAATGGAGTATATGAAATATTTTTGCAATTTCTTAGAACACATTGAAGAAATTACAAAGCGAAATATGAACTTGAAGAGAAGAACACATTTCAACTTATTGAATGATCTTGGAGTGTTATTCACAATGACATATTAGATTTAGACCAAACTTTCAATTTCTGATAAACCACAGGGAATATTCCTGTAATTTACTAAAATGTCCAGGAAAAAATTTACATAAAGACGCGCCAGGTAGGGGTCGAACCTACGACTTTCTGCTTAGGAAACAGACGCTCTATCCACTGAGCTACAGGCGCCTTTTGACTTAATTCACGATTAATTTAAATATCAACAATGAGAAACCAGACCTCCAATTTCATTGATGATGCGTCAACGTTTGAATGCCAATGTGGAATTCGGTTTTTATTTCATGATTCGGTAAATTATACAGGACAAGAAGTTAACGTACCATCACTCTTCCATTAGACCTTTACTCCCCTTTATCGGTCATTATTAAAAAAAAAAAAAAAAAAAATCTTTACGATTCTATAAATACTAACACTTTAACCTTCAATTTGACGCAACATTATATCAACTTTCTCTCCTTTAATTATTTGTTCAAGCATACCTACTAGAAACATTTTTCCTTTTGATTCAGAAAATTTCTTTAAAAAAAAAAAAAAAAACCATCATTCTCTATAGATGTTATTCTAGACATTTACGAACCTTACTATCCTGAAATTTCTCATATACGAAAGTCTTCTTTTTTCTCTCAAATAAAAGCCTCATTGGCGCCAAGCGTGAGGGAATGCTAGACGTTTGGTAATTTCTCCTCCGATCAGGATAAAAGATCCCATTGAAGCGGCTGATCCCATGCATATTGTATGTACATCTGGTTGCACAAATTGCATAGTATCATAAAGAGCCACCCCCGATATTACCCATCCGCCAGGAGAGTTTATAAACAAATACAGATCTTTGGTATCATCCTCGATAAATTTCTCATATACGAAAAGCCATCTATCTCACTCAAAATTTCGTAGGTATCCTCGATGTCCCAAACCCATTCTTCATCATGAAATTCGGATGTAATAAAATTGGCCAAACAAGAATGAAGGTTGACCTATTGTTCTTCCTCCACCCTCCCCTCGGCTCATGAAGCCAAACATTATTACTAAATGATAGCTCACCTTACAATTTTAATCATTTTTAAGGGGATGAAGCCTTTAAAATCGATTTTGAAATGAAAAGGCTCCTAATAAAATGTCCTTCCAAAAAAAATAGAGTTATTATAACCCATTTTTCATGAATATAAACTTTAATATCACTTGAAGATTTAAATAAAACTACTATCTTGTTCCAAGTTCCAAATTCCAAATTCCAAGCTCCAAAAGCTAGAATAGAGTACATAAATGGTCCCCGTGTTTGTATGACTATTTCATTTCAAGTCCATTTCTTTTTATAATTATATGTAGTTATTGTTACGAAAATGGTATAAAATGAGTAAATTGCATTTATTTAATTTATGTTATTTTTTTTACCAAATTTGATTAAATAAATTTTTTGATTTTTTTTTACCAAATTTGACAAACTAAACTTTCATTACGTTAAAATTGAACAATAGGGACGACATGACGACATCATTGGCGGCGACAACGCCATTAGAGACAACATCCATATGGACATGCTAAACATCACCCCTAATGCTTCCAATAGGATTTGAGGAATATAGTCAATAGAAATGGAGGTCACCATCGTTATCAATGATTGTGATCGGTATCAATGCTCATCATGTTGGGTATGGGTAAAATAGGGTGGAGGATTATGCTTTGCACACAATGTTTTAAAAACCGGTTTTTTAGTTGAACCGGTATGATGACCGGTTCCCGGTTCAACCGGTTTAACCGGTTCGACCGTCAGGTCAACCGGTTTCAATATTTTTCATGTTTTTCTTATTTTCCTGCACAAACATACATATATAAATCATTAATTTGATCTTTACAAGTTCAAACATTAAAAACACAAATAAAAATAAGTTGTAGATGAATCAAAATACATTAAAATAATACATAATCATAATTTTTGTATTTTACATCAATCCATATACGTCAAAATATATATATATATATATATATATATATATATATATATATATATATATATATATATATATATATATATATATATATATATATATATATAATACCAAAACAAAATATAGTTTTAGTTGAATACAAACATATCAAAAAACTTTATAACATTTATCATATGTTTTTACTTAGAGAAAACTAAATATATTTGAAAAAAAAATCTCCAAAGTTTATTATGTAAATGGTTTTTTTTTTCATGCATTTTTTTTTTTCGATTTAACCGGTTTATTTTGACCGGTTTAATCGGGTTCTAAAAACCGGCCGGTTCAATCCGGTTCAAAAATCAACATAAAACCGACAATAGTTGAACTACTCCCTCCAACCGGTTCGACCGGCCGGTTCAAACTGGTTTTCAAAACATTGTTTGCACACAGAATGAATTTCGTGGTAATTTAAGAGACAAAAATGACATGGTTGGACATTATGATGGTTTATTCTATATAAGGGAATTTACAATTTGATTTTACTTGTGATAGTAAAATGAAGATCGGTTAAATTCATTCCATATATGATTCTTCTATGTTTGTAAAACAATGAGTTATAATGTTGGAGCATTTTGTTATGGTTGAAGGACTTTGGATGAACCATAACATTCTGGTTACTTTCATAAATGTGTATTCACAACTTGAGTATTCTAAGGTAATTGGTTTTTTGATGTATGCAATGACCAACATAAGGATTGGTATTGCAATTGCCTAGGAAAGCTAAGTAGGTTTACTAGCAATCCTAGTACTCATCACCGACAAGTAGTAAGGTGTGTGCTAAAATATCTTAAGAAAACCATGGATTATGGTTTAACTTATGTAGGGTTTCCTTCTGTCATAGAAGGGTATTCAGATGCTAGTTTGATTATAAACATTAAGGACCACTCATCTACAAATGGTTAGGTGTTTCTTTTGGGTGGAGGTGCCATTTTTTAGGCATTTAAGAAGAAAACATGCAGCACCAATTCAACTATGAAATCTGAATTTGTAGCCCTTGCAACTTTTGGAAAAGAAGCATAATGGTTAAGGAATTTGATTTATGAAATATCTTTGTGGCCAAAGCCTATATCACCCATTTCTATTCACTATGATAGTGATGTCACCTTGGTAAAAACCTATAGTCAAGTGTATAATGGAAAGTAACGACATTTGGGTGTTAGACACAATATGCTACATTAGCTTATAACTCATGGAATAATTTATGTTGAATTTGTTCGATTTGAACAAAGTTTAGCTGATCACTTGACGAAGGGGTTATCTAAGGACTTGGTTAGAAATTCTATGATAGGGTAGAGTTCAAGGCCTACCTGATATCTCTATGGGTGAGATACCTAATTCCCTTCTAATAAAATGTTAAATGTTGAATTCAATATAAAAAAGATTACTTGTGGAGATTAAAGAATATTTGTATTACAACATCCTAAGGTACGTGATTAAACCTATAGAGTTAAGGTGGGTTGAATTAAGTTCTTAATAGTTCTTTTGAAAAAGTGCATTACAAGTGCATGATTAAGAAGGACTACCTATATGAGTGTGAAGTGTTGTCGCTTCAGAAACTTGGGCAAAACTTTTATTCACTTATGAATGGATAAGGCACGTGGTTGTAATAGTGTTGAGTATAAAACATTAGAATTTGTGTAAAATATATGTGCATAATATCTTTAGTTACTTAAATGACTGGAAATGTTCAATCCTTAAGACACAAAGATTCTCGAGTATTTGCAATGTTTATCATACTGATACGAAAATTCATTCTTTAAGATATTTTCGTTTATGCATGATTTTGGTTTTGTGTTTGCTTTTAGTTAATTAAGGATTACACTAAAATGGGGGAGAAAGAAAATGTTGGTGATTTTAGTGTTATCAACATATTTTAGTGTAATTAGTATTACTATCAAGACAGACTAAGTTCATTTTATTTTCCCAGACTGAAGGTGCGATGTGCACAATCGAACTGAGAAATATGGACATAAGAATATGAGGGTTTGGGGGCAGCGCCCTTGGCGGGGTCCAAGGAAAATGGACGTTGCATGAAGATGTTAGAACATACAAGATACGAAAACTAACTTCTTCTCTTTGCAACAAATTGTTTCAAAGAACACAAAACACAATCAATATATTATGTGTTTGTGAATCATATTAGTCTGAAAAAGAATTTATCAAAGCATTTCTGTAGAAATGTATTATATTAAAAACTTTGGGATATCATTGTTAATACATATCAAAAGCATAAACATAAACAACATAGGCATTATAATATCTATTTATTCTAGTAGCCTATAATCCATTGATCTCTCATCAGATCATCACTCCTGTGCTCTCTTTCCACTACCTGTATATGAGAAAACTGAGTGGGTCAGGCTTGGGAGCCTGGTGAGCACATAGGGTTTTCAACCCGCAATAAATAAGTTTATTAATTTCATCAACCAACAATAACCCGATTACCCATTCCCGTTATCCTCACTTTACGTCCCTAAAACACCTATCGTAAGGGATCTAGTGTGACATCCCCAAAATCACGGCCAGAAAAGACCGATTTCATTTATGCTTTTTAAAATAATTTCAGCGTAAATCTTTTTGATTTAAAAGAGTTGCGGAATTTGTTCCCAAAACAAAATATGATAAAATAATATTTATCAAAGCATTTCATCAAGAGACGCATTTTCATTATATAATTAAAAGTCGGGATGTCATGTTCCGATACAGACCATAAAGCATAAACGATAACATTACAAGTCATTCAACAAATATATACATATACAGACTTGTAAACAAAACAACTTGATGATTCAACCATCTTATGCCCTCGCGCCACTACCTGTAATACAATTAAAACTGAGTGGGTCAGGCTTGGGAGCCTGGTGAGCATATAGGGTTTTCAACCCACAATAAATAATTATATTTAATTTCACCAACCAACAATATCCCAATTACCCATTCCCGTTATCCTTAATTTACGTCCCTAAAACAACACCTATCTCAAGGGACCTAATTTAGGATTTTCATCGGGACGGACATTACTGCTAAGGGGTTTCCTCAACAATAGATGTCCTAAAGGCAACCATGAGGGGGATAGAGTACACCGGTGAACACATCATTCACAACACCTACAGGTTATGAACCTGCTAGCGTTCCACTGGACTGTCTAGAAGGAGTCCGTGGTTGTTATCCATACTCCACTGAATAACTAGATCAACAACAACAACAACAACAACAACAACATCGAGGCCTCTCATCTGTTTATTACACACCAACTATCTACCCATGTTCTACCTAATATATTAGTAGATAAAAATATATATTTTCATACATAGTTTAAAACCTGTATAGCATGTTCATTCAATATATAGATGGTATTCATAACACTTTCCATGTGTGTTACTTGAGGAAGTTTACGGGAGAAATTCCCGATATAATTCCAATTTTAGAGTTAAGGATGGATGAAAATAAGAGGCTAATTGAAGAGCCTGAGGCGATTGTTGACCGTAAGACTAAGAAGTTGCGCCACAAGATGGTTGACTTAGTGCTTGTGTGCTGGAAACATACGAATGGGCCAAACCTCACCTGGGAAACAAAGAGTGACATGATGAGTCGCTACCCACATCTGTTTGCTGGTGTATGATTCCGAGACGGAATCATCCTAAGGAGGAGAGAATTGTAACGCCTGTGTTTCTAGGCTAAGCATTAATTTAATGGTGTAATATTTAGGTTCAACACTTATAACCTACTTTGAAATAATAAATAGGAATTATTTGAATATTATGTGATTTTATGTGCCTTATATTTAATTAAAAGATATAATAAGTTAAGAATAAAAATAAGCGTAAAAAATAAAATAATAGATAGGTCCAATATCTATGGAGAAAGTTGTAGTGGTCGGGACAAGGATTCCGGAGATATAAAGAACGTTGAAATCCGAGTTATAACGAAGAAGATATGACCTGTCGAAGTTTCGCGTCAAAACCGGCACGACACTGGGAAACATAAAACGTTAGTTTATGATAAACTACTTTTTGTCCTTAGGATTCTAAATGAAAGTTGTAGATTACGTCTCCACCTACGCATGGATATAAAGAACGTCAAAAACGGAGTTCATATGCAAAAGTTATGACCTTCTGAAGATACAACTGTCTAAGAGCATGACACGTGTCAGAAACCCTAAATTGATTGGACTCACGACGTGAGCCTCTTTTCTCACGACGTGAGGAGTCAAAAAGTCACATTTCGAAGCTAGAAGTCTACAGGAACGATAACTCAAAAGCTCACGACGTGAGTAATGAATTCTCACGACGTGAGGAGTCAAACAGACACTATTCAAGCCTAGAACGCAGATGTCGAAGCTACGAGGTGATTCATCCATGGCTCACGACGTGAGCAATGAATTCTCACGACGTGAATGGGCCGAAATCAGCCTAAAAATAGCAAGTTCGACCTCATTCACTTCTTACACCAAACCTTCCTTCTCTCTCTCGTTTTCTGAAGTCGTTCCGCGTCCCAAGCCCGACGATCACGAGTTGTTGACCGTTTTTAGATTCTATCTACTCCCGCTACTAAAGTGAGTGCATATTTATTTTCATCTTACACATAGATATGAAGTATTTTATATAAATTACATGCTATGTGTGCATATTGTCTGTATACTTGTTATCTATGTTAGACGAACACTATTATACATGTTTTAAATAATTTAAACTGTATATGTATTTTATATCTACAAATATGTTGGGGTAGAACATGGGTAGATAAAATAGTTGGTGTGTGATGAAATAAAATGATGAGAGGCCTCGATGTTGTTGTTGATCCAGTCATCTAGCAGAGTATAGATGACAACCACGGACTATTCTAGACAGTCAAGTGGAACGCTAGCAGGCCCGCAACCTGTAGGTGTTTGTGAACGATGTATTCACTGGTGTACTCTATCCCCCTCATAGTTGCCTTATGGACATTTATTGTTGAGGAAACCCCTTAGCAATAGTGTCCATCCCGATGATAATCCTTAGGCTAGATCCCTTACGATAGGTGTTTTAGGGACGTAAAGTGAGGATAACGGGAATGGGTAATCGGGTTATTGTTGGTTGGTGAAATTAATAAACTTATTTATTGCGGGTTGAAAACCCTATGTGCTCACCAGGCTCCCAAGCTTGACCCACTCAGTTTTCTCATATACAGGTAGTAGAAAGAGAGCACAAGAGTGATGATCTGATGAGAGATCAATGGATTATAGGCTACTAGAATAAATAGATATTATAATGCCTATGTTGTTTATGTTTATGCTTTTGATCTGTATTAACAATGATATCCCAAAGTTTTTAATATAATACATTTCTACGGAAATGCTTTGATAAATTCTATTTCATATTTTTTTGGGAACAAATTCCGCATTATATTTATTTAAAAATATACTCTGATTTTCAAATAAAGCTTAAACAAATCGGTCTTTTCTGACCTTGAATTTGGGGATGTCACATGGTTGGTCCAACACCAAACTGGATGTTGTCATAATTAACTTCAAAATGAAAAAAAAATACAAAAATAATTACAAAATAACTTGTAATGTCCCATAAATATAAAGTAAAAAAAATATATAAATATTTTTCCAACAACCCAAGCCATTCATTTAATCATTCAAAAGATAATTAAAGTATAATGTATTCTCAAAACATCAGAGTTAAGTCATGAAATAGTTAGTGCGGAAAGCTCCAGTGGCTGCAATCGGGCCCTTCCCTTTAAAACCAAAAGTACCTGAAACCATTAAACATACAATCGTAATCAGAAAGCTTAGTGAGTTCCCCAAAATACCACATACCAATACGGGCCCCGCCTAACATACATAACGGGCCTCACCTAACATACATACAAGACTCACAATGACAATCTATCATCCTACACATTATAATGATAAGACTCACCTGATCAAATATCTAAATCTACTACTCCAGATCCTCACATAATCAGCTACACGAATCTCCTAAACTAATCACAACCAAACCTTAGTTTATAGCTCACAATCTCTCTACGTTTGACCAAAAGTCAAACTGGTCAAAAAGTCAACAATCAGCCACTGCACCGTGGCCAACCCCTGACCGCACCATGGAAGCTACCTGACAAAATAGTCGTGGGGAGGATCCACTACTGCGTCGTGGCGAGCTAAACTCTGTGTTACAGGGATGTTCCAAACAACTTAATGGATTAAGCCACTAATTTGCTAAGTCATTCATTCATACTTTCCAAAAGCTTCTAAGAACACAAATAAACCATAAAACTCCTTGTTTTATAGACATTAATTTCCAATGCATGCCACACACCAAGTTACATCTAAATGTGAGAAAATGGGTCAAAACTCATGCATGGCGTCAAAATAAACTAAAAATCCAGATCTATAGTATATGTTGCTCATGGGACCTCAAGGAATGATAAAGTTGCAAACTTTATCAAATCAACCACTCAAATAAACCAAATATGGAGAAATAAGCTCATCTTCCTATATCTATGATACATGAACCATAAAAGGTGAGAAACTTGGAAACTTACAAAGCTCCAAAATGCTCTCAAGAAGATGAAGGTGGGTTTGCTTGGTGGGTTCTTGCACATCAACTTCTTATTCTTCCTTCCAAAAACCCACAAACACCACAAAGGAGCTCAAAAATAAGAAAGAGCGAGTTAAGGTTTTAAAGGAATGCTTCTTGAGTGATGGGGATGGAGGGTGGTCGAAACCCTAGCCCTCATATTCCTTATATAGGGCCCCAACCCCGAAACTTAGGGTGTTATGAACCATGTGACCCCGCGCTGAAACAAATAATTGTAACACGTCGTGATAACACATACACCATGCCGCAAATAGGACAGTTCCCAAAATCTAAGTATTCAAAAGAAAGAATAATACCTGAAACATCTGGGTGTTACGGAACCCATAAAAGTACTAGATAAATTAAAATACTTGAGAATTGAATATTAAGTCTCCAATAATTAATTAGTATAAAAAGTTTGATTGCTCAACATTTAATAAAAATACCAAACATTAAACTTTTAATTATTGAGCATCAAAATACTATAAAGACTTAAATATAAAATTTTAAAAGTTCAAGACATCTTAGTCTTCATAGATGGAATATGCATCAACATGACAACATATTTTAAGTTCTAATACAAATATATCACCATCGTCATATTTTTTTTAATATCAAATGGAAATCATGTTAACACAACATAACATTCAAGAGTAAGATAACCATAATACATTGGCCATAAGTCATAAAACTTGTACTATGTGTTGAGATAATTTTGAAGAGAAAAGGGCTCAAAGAAGTCAATATATTCTAACCATAACTCATTAATGTGAGTAACTTATGTATACATTGAATTAGTTAAGTAAGTTAGACAACTGCATAGCATTGGGAAGTGATGGATATGTTTAAGTTGATATGTTTAAGTTAGGATTACCTTAACTAGTGAGTGATATTAAGTTATGGATTCAATATGTATAAATGTGTTAAGGTAGTTAAGCTTAATTTGGGGTTTTGGATAAGCAAAAGCAAGTACAAGTTGAGACTATACTAAAGCTTTGGAATGCTCACATCGAAGTCCTTTTAAGATACGCTATAAACATGTCCATGTCAGGACAACACTAAGTTAGTGACATGTCTATGTTTTTTTTTCAGAACAACTAATATTAAAGCTAGCAGAAAGCTAAAAAAGAAAAAATAATTACAAAGGTAAAACCATTAAGGGGTTTTGAAGCCAATCGCTCCAAAAAGCCTTAACATTTATGTTTCTATTGACAAACCATAAAAAAAAAAGAATAATAAACTGTACTCTGGCACAAAACTTCGCGAGAAGGAAGTTTATCACCAAACACCATCTCGTTTCTAAACCTCCTTAACACCCAAAGCACCATTCCTAAAATAGTTTCAAGAGCCAATCTTTGAATCGAAGGTCATCTTAGATCATCAAACCAGCCATAAACATCACACGACTTGTTTAGAAAAGGAGGGGTAACATCAACCCACTTCAAAACTTTGGATCAAACAGTGGCTACTAGATCACAAGACCACAGAACATGGTTTATCTATTATGGAACAATCAAGCATACAAGGAACATAAGAGTGTTAAGATCCACACCTTTTCGACTACTAACCCCTCCATGTATAGGTCGATACCAATACCAATATCACCCATCATTCCACTTATCTCGCACCCAACAGTTTTATTGAGTTTCCAAACGAAACAATCTTAAGAATCTAACATGGGTTATTGTAACGCCCGGGTTTTGGGGCTAAGCATTAATAGATAATGTAATAGTCTAGGTCAACTATTGTAACTCTTTTTGAAGTAATAAAGATGGATTATTTGAGTATTATGTGATTTATGTGCTTATTACTTATTTATAAATGAATAATAAATAAAGGATAAAAATAAGCATCAAAATTAAAGTGTGAGATAAACCCGATATCTTTACATAAAGTTGTAGTGGTCGAAACAAGGATTCTGGGGATATAAAGAACGCCGAAATCCGAGTTATAACGAAGAAGTTATGACCCGTCGAAGTTTTACGGCAAAACCGACACGGCACCGGAAAGCGTAAATAGTGAAATTTTGATAAACTACTTTTTAGCCTTATATATCTAAATTAAAGTTGTAATATACGTTAAATAGAGAACGTTCATGAAAAGAACGCCCAAATCTGACTTCGTATGAGGAAGTTATGTTTTTTCTAAGATTTGACATAGCAGTGCACAACCCGAAATTCGAATTTTAGATCGGTCGATTTTTGGCCAATGCAACCTAAACGAGAATCAAAGATCTCGTTAATATTAGCGCAACGGTAAAAAGACAGACGAAAACGGACGTCGGATGAAGAAGTTATGAATTTTCAACGGACTTTTCCTATCCCGGCCTGTTAAAAATATAACTTTAAAAATGAATTCAAAATTAGTCGAAGGAGTCTAAACGAAAGTTGTAGGGTACGGTCCCGCCTACGCGTGGATATAAAGAACGTCAAAAACAGAGTTCGTATGAACGAGTTACAAATTATAATAGCATATTTACGTATTAAAATAAAGTGTATATATATATATATATATATATATATATATATATATATATATATATATATTCATTAGAAAGTATCGACAATGCGGTCATTATAAGACTAGTGTTGAGTACTTTCGATATTGGTTTAGTAAAAATATCGTTAAATCTTTTTAAAATAGTATTATGAAGGGGTGTTTAGTCGTTTATATAACTATAAGGTCATTAAGTAATTATGGAGGGTAGTTTTTGAAAATTCAATTACTATAAATAAGAGCCTCTAGCTCTCATATTTCTTGCACCATTCTCTTGATTCAAGAGTCTTTCTCTTCTTATCCCCCGAGCATTTCGGTCCCTCGTGATTTGACTTATCTTTCTGTAGTTTTAGTATAGTAAGGTGAGCGTTGAAGCGTTGCATGAATCTTTCTTAGAAAGATTCAATGACGAAGTTCTACCCCTGCAGTTTTAGTATAGTAAGGTGAGCGTTGAAGCGTTGCATGAATCTTTCTTAGAAAGATTCAACGACGAAGTTCTGCCCCTACAGAGCTCGACTCCTAGCTACAACCCCCTTGCAAGTAAGTTATGCTTACCCTACTTTAAGTATAGCTTATATTTAAAATTAGTATTGTTATTATGAACTTGTAATAAATATTTGGGTTATTATTATGAGTTACATAAGTGTCGTTATAATATCTTTTTAACCACTCGTGGTACGGGGAATCTGGTTTGGAGGGCCGCTTGGGTTGCTTGATTCAGAAGTGCTTTATGCCAAAATGATCTTGCCCTCCGGTGTTCCATGTCTGGCCCTGTCTGTATATAGTGGGTGAAGAGTATTGTTTCACACTTATATAATAGTAATAATAGTTAGACTATTAATTAGTCTCGTCAAACGTTAGATTAAACTCTAGTGGTAATGATACTAGGTTTTGTCCAAGGAAAATTGTTTTAAGAGTAACGAAGTGTTGTCCGAGTACCCAATCACCACCTTACCAGGTGAGTGCATAGTTACTTTCATCTTACACATAAATACGAAATATTTAATATAAACTACGTGCTATGTGTGCATATTGTCTGAATACTTGTTGTCTATGTTGACGAAAGATTTTTATACATGCTTTAAATGATTTAAACTGTATATGTATTTTATTTCTACAAAAATGTTGTTGTAAAACATGGGTAGATGTAATAGACGATGTGTGATAAAATGATGAGAGGCCTCGATGTTGTTGTTGTTGTTCTAGTCGTCTAGCGGAGTATGGATGACGACCATAGACACTTTTATATTCTCCAGTGGAACGCTAGCAGACTCATAACCTATAGGTGTTTGTGAACGATGTGTTCACCGGTGTACTCTATCCCCCTCATGGTTTCCTTTAGGACATTTATTGCTAAGGAAACTCCTTTGCAATTGTGTCTGTCCTGATGAAATTCCTCGATTAGGTCCCTTGTTATAGATATTATTTTAGGGACGGAAAGTGAGGATAACAGGAACGGGTAATCGGGTTATTGTCGGTTGTTGAAATTAATAAACTTATTTATTGTGGGTTGAAAACCCTATGTGCTCACTAGGCTCCAAAGCCTGACCCACTCAGTTTCATGTATTACAGGTAGTGGCGTTTTTCATGTATTACTGGTAGTGGCGCTCAAGCATAGATGTGATGTTTTAGATGAGGGATTACGGATATAGGCCTGTTGATATGAAATAATGTAGTAAGAGTTATATTGTATTGTTTATACTTTTGATCTGTATCGAACATGACATCCCGAGTCTTTTTAATGAAATACATTTCTATGGAAATGCTTTGATAAATCTTTATCATATTTTGTTTTTGGGAACAGATTCTGCAATTCTTTTATTTAAAATGTTACTCTGATTTTTGAACAAAGTGTAAACAAATCGGTCTTTTTCTGGCCGTGAAAATTGGGATGTCACAGTTGATATCAGAGCATTAGTCTAAGCGAACTAGGAATTTGTAGGATTTCTAGACTTAAACTTACAATGTTAAGTGATGATTTTGAGATGTGAGCACTAGCTTATTTAGGAAATATGCCTAAAATGCTTTATGTGCTAAATACTTTATGCCTTATATGTTGTTATTTGTTCGGATCTATGGTCTGTTGTCGACCGGATCTGGAAACCTTATATGTTCAGGATTCTAAAAGTACGACTACGATATTAGAACTAACATGTAAACATTTCGAAGTGATAAGGATAATTTAAACGTCTATCCTAAATAAAGATCTAAATTCACCTTATTCGGTGTATAGATCAAGATGGCAAGAACCCGCAATGGAGTTGGGAATGCAAATGGAAACAGAAATCAACCCCCAGTGATATAGCAAATACCCGTTGTAGTGGAAGTGGCACCTAAGCCAGTCACCATGGTTGGAGTACAAGTCATGATTCGGGCTATGTTAGCTGAACATAGGGAAGAAATGAGGCAAATATCTCAGATGGATGAACCTCCCATACCCATTGGGTAACCTGAGCTAGTTCCCCAGCAATCGGAGGAAGGGAACTACAGCCGCCAAGTGAGTCAAGTTGGGACTCAAGGAGAACTAAGGAATGACCCGGAGAGGGGAAACGAAAAGGACGGATGAATGTATAAGAATTTATTGGGTGTGAAGCCACCAAGTCTCTCAGGAAGCCTAAAGCCTGTTGAGATTATGGATTGGATCTCCGAAATGGAGATGGTGTTCGAAAGCTGCAGCTGTAGCGAGAAACAAAAAACCGTCTTTGCTGTAAGACGAATGAAAATTGGAGTCTTGAGCTGGTGGAAGCTATTGGCAGATACAATGCCGCGAGGAGAAGCTCTGAAGATGTCATGGGATGAATTCTTGGAACAACTAAAGGCACAATACTGTTCAGAAATAGACCTGATTGATCTAAACAATGAGTTCCAAAACTTGAAGAAAGGGAGAATGAGGATCGACGACTATGCTTCTGCATTCACGGAAAAGATGAAGTTGTTTCCATACCTAGTACCAACCGAACTCTCCAAAATTGAGAAGTTTGCGAACAGACTGCCAACTGACTTTGGTCCAACAATCAAGATGGCAACCACTCTGAAATCAGTTGTTCGGGCAGCTAAGAATGTAGAGACCCAACTGAAAGAAAAGGGTCTGGAGAGGGTAGAGGTTGGTGAGAAAAATAAATTTGATGGGTCGTCGAGGTCCAGCAAGAAGAGCAAGTTCTCAAGGTCTGAGGTGAAGAAGTGTGGAGGAGGTGAAGCTAAATGGTGTGATAAGTGCAAGAAGAAGCACATCGGGAAATGTGACGGGGAGGTTGCCTGTTTTAAATGTGGAAAGCCTGGGCACTATCCCTTCAAATGCACCCTCACCAAGAAAGTCTGTTATGGGTGTGGTGAGGAGGGGCACATATTGAGGGACTGCCCGAAGAAGAAGGAGGCAAGGAGACCCAACATTCCACCAAAGCCGAAGGCGAGGGCCTTCTAGATGACACTTGAGGCTACAAAGGAGGAAGCAGATGTCGCTTCAGGTACCTTTCTTGTAAATGGTTTACCTACCAATATAATATTTGATTCCAGATTGAACTACTCCTTTGTATCACATAGATTTGGAGAAAAGTTAGCATTACCTGTAGAAAAACTTAAAGATGCCCTAATTATGGAAGTTGTCAGTGACAAGTTCGTACCTGTTAGTAATCGTATTAGGAACATCATCATCGACCTAAACGGAAACGAATTCCACGAAGAAATGTTACCCATAGAGTTGAATGGTTTTGACATCGTTCTGGGAATGGAGTGGCTTAACGCCAACGATGCTAAGATTCTGTGCGGGAAGAAGATAGTAAGGGTAAACCCACCAAGAAACGAACCATTTATGGTGTACGGGGATAAACACAGGGTAAATTCTGGAATCATCTCTCTAATGAAAGCCAAAAAATGTTTGTCCAAAGGATGTACATCGTACTTGACATTTGTGATCGATGCGAAGAAGGAAAAGAAAGAGGTGCAAAACATACTGGTGGTGTGCGATTATCCGGAGGTCTTTCCCGAAGATCTTCCCAGATTACCACCTGATAGACAAGTGAAGTTCCGAATAGACTTGTTTCCAGGAACAACATCGATAGTGAAAGCACCATACCAGTTAGCACCGATGAAGATGAAGGAGTTGATGACGCAACTTCAGGAGTTGTTGGACAACGGTTTCATTCGACCGAGTTCATCACCTTGGGGAGCTCCAGTGTTATTCATGAAGAAGAAAGATGGAAACATGCGAATGTGCATAGATTATAGAGAGCTGAACAAGGCAACAGTAAAGAACAAGTACCCTTTGCCAAGGATTGATGACATGTTTGATCAGCTGCAAGGTTCGAGCTATTTTTCAAAGATCGATCTTAGGTCAGGATATCATCAACTGAAGGTGAGAGAGCAGGATGTCGAGAAGACTGCGTTCATAACTAGATATGGACACTACGGGTTCTTGGTTATGTCATTTGGACTGACCAATGCTCCAGCAACATTCATGGATTTGATGAACAGGGTTTGTAAACCATTCGTCGATAAATCTGTGATAGTGTTCATAGATGACATTCTGATCTACTCGAAAAGCCAGGAGGAGCATGACAGACATTTACGAGAAGTACTAGAAGTCCTGAAGAAGGAGAAACTGTATGCAAAGTTCTCCAAGTGTGACTTTTGGATCCACGAAGTCCAATTCTTGGGTCATGTGGTTAACCAAGAAGGGAAAATGGTTGACCCAGCAAAGATCGAAGCTGTGATGAAGTGGGAACAACCGAAAAGTCCCACAGAGATTCAAAGCTTTATGGGATTAGTTGGATATTACCGAAGGTTTATCCAAGGCTTTTCTTCGATAGCTGCTCCATTGACAACTTTGAAAAACAAATTTGCATCAAATATAACAGAAAGCTATCCTAGGCTCTGATACCACTGTTGGGTTTTGAGCACAATAATACTTCCTAAGTGTACATGCAACCCTAAATGCTTTGTATCTAAGTTTTCTCTAATTATACATCCATTTCTTTTTCCAAAGCATTCACCCTAGCTAGCATACAATTGTAGCTACATATATAATCAAAACATAGTTAGGATACATACCTTTTGAGTAGGGTAGAGTTCTTGACCTTTGAAAGATTTATCACCTCAAGTGTGATGCCTCTAATGGTTCACAAACACCAATATGCAAGATGTGGTCTTAAGAGAATAAGTTACTTGTTTCTTTGAAAGGTGCACCGATTTTGAGCATGGAGGAGGCTTTTTATACTTGTGGAAAGTGTTAGGGTTACATTTGGCAAACCCTTATAACCCATGACTTTCCACATTCCGATGATCCATGGGTTTAACCTCCATGGACTATCCATGGGTTATATTATTGGTTTAGCCTACTTATATAATCATGGATCAATTAGCCCACACAATAAGTATGATTGATTTGCATAACCAATCCCTCCATATTTAATTAGTTTCTTTTAGCCACAAAATTAATTCCAAATTAATTCTTGTACAATAATAATTAAATAATCATATTAATATATTATACTTATAATATATTAATTAATCGTAAATAACCTTATTCTCATAAAACCATCCTATCAAATTGCACTGGTGAAGGCAACCCAAAAGGACCATGCTACAATTGGGTCAAGTACATACCAGATTGTAACGCCCATGTTTCTGGGCTTGCCATTTTTAGCAATGTAATAGTCTAGGTTAACCTTTGTAACCCAAATTGAAATAATAAAAATGTATTATTTGTGAATTATGTGAATTATGTGTTTATTTTCTTAATTATTATAATGTAATGAATTAAGAATAAAATGAGCGTCAAAATTTGAGTGTAAAATAAACTTGATATCTTTGGATAATGTTGTAGTAGTTGAAACGAGGTTTCCAAATATATATAGAACGCCCAAATCTGACTTCGTATGAGGAAGTTATGATTTTCTGAAGTTTCGACTGGGTAGTATGCAGCCCGAATACTCAATTTGAGATCGAGCGGTTTTTAGTCGAAACAATCTAAACGAGAATCGAAGATCTCGTTGTTAGTAGTGAAACGACGAAAAGATAGGCGAGAACGGACGTCGGACGAAGAAGTTATGAATTTATAACGAAGTTTTTCTGTCCCGGCCTCCTAAAAATAATTAATAAAAATAAATCAAAATTAGCCGACGGAGTCTAAACAAAAGTTGTAGAGCGTAGTCTCACCTACGCGTGGATATAAAGAATATCGAAAACGGAGTTCGTATGAAGGAGATATGAATTTTCAAAGTTTATTAAATATTTAATATTTAAGTTTTAATTCAAATTTTCGATATTATCCGAAGAGGAGTCAGCAGACTCATCTGAAGTACGCCCAACGTACTGGTGTACGCCCAGCGTACCACTCGAGTGCTCCGGAGTCATAAGCGATGACGTAAAGGGCCGATGACGCAAGGGATGACGGCTTCCGAGGCAGTACGCCCCGCGTAACCTCGAAGTGACGCCCAGCATAACCCCGCGGATCAGCCTATAAAAGGGGATGCGAAGACAGCCGATTTTCTTTTACAAACCCTTCCATTTTCTCTCTAGTTTTTCCTCGTTTAGCGTGCCGTTTATACCCCGAAGCCCCAGTAAGATTCCCGAGCCGCCGAAGCAAGATCCGAAGCCCCGAGGATCTCGAAGAGCGTTATTCCCGAGCCGAAGCTCTGCCCGCGAGGAGCCCGGTTTTTGTGAAGATCTTCCAGATCTACGGAGAGACACTACTTCTACAAGCCGTAGTGCTGCCCGATCGTCTTCCGATCAAGTGAGTGTGTAGTCATTTTCATTCCAACGCAATATTATGAAGTATTCTATATAAAATACGAGCTATGTGTATATATTTTGCTGTTGTATGTGTGAATGTATATTCACTCTCTTCTATCTCATAGATCTGATATATTCTCTATGAAATACGTGTTATGTGTGTATGCCTCATATGTTATGTGGAATATGTATTGATTAAAGCATGCTATACAGGTTTTTAAACAATGTATAAAAATGTATATTTTTATCTACTAATATGTTGGGTAGAACATGGGTAGATAATTGGTGTGAAATAAACATATGAGAGGCCTCGGTGTTATTGGTGTTATTCTAGTCATTCAGCAGAGTATGGATGACGACCATGGACTATTCTAGACTATCCTGTGGAACACTAGCAGGCTCATTACCTGTAGGTGTTGTGAACGACGTGTTCACCGGTGTACTCTATCCCCCACATGGTTGCCTTTAGGGCACTTATTGTTGAGGAAGCCCCTCTGCAGTAATGTCCGTCCCAATGAAAATCCTGAATTAGGTTCCTTATAATATATGTTATTTTAGGGACGTAAAGTGAGGAGAACGGGAATGGGTAATCGAGTTTATTGTGGATTGTTGAAATTAAATATAATTATTGTGGGTTGAAAACCCTATATGCTCACCAGGCTCCCAAGCCTAACTCACTCAGTTTATTTGTATTACAGGAAGTGGCGCAAGATCTTAAGATGGGCGAATCATCAAGTTGTTTTGTTTACAAGTCTGTATATGTATATATTTGTTGAATGACTTGTAATGTTATCGTTTATGCTTTATGATTTGTAACGGAACATGGCATCCCGACTTTTGGTTATGAAATGAAATCATATTTCTATATGAAATGTTTTGATAAATATCTATTTTATCATGTTTTGTTTTTGGGAACAAATTCTGCATCTCTTTTAAAATTAAAAGGATTTACTCTAAAAATGTTTAAAAAGCATAAATGAAATCGGTCTTTTCTGGCCGAGATTTTGGGGATGTCATGTTATGGGCTTAGACACTAAATCCAACATAAATAACTAATGAGGACCACCCATATAAGTAATTATATGATTAGACGTCTATTAATTATCTCTTCTACCCCTATTCTCGCACAGACGACATGGCAGGATTTCACTTACCGAGAGACCCCTACTTCCCCAGCCAGGGGAATGCTGGGTGGATCGAGGAAGAACCTGAGAACATAATCGAGGAGGATCCTGAAGAAGACCCAGAAGAAGAAAACGAAGAATATGATGATGATGATGATGAAGGAATCGAAGAAGACTTCGAAGAGTATCCCAAAGTTTACGATCCACTCTCTGCCCACGCTCCTAGACGAGATTTCCAGGGCCCGACCCCCAATACCTATAGGGGTGGTCATTTACTCGGATTCATACATGTCATTTACTCGGATTCATACATGTCTATCAATTCAAGTGAAAAAGAAACAATCTTTATCATACCCATGTTGAGTTTTGACTCTTTTTGGGTTGTAAAAGATGAGAAACTTACAGAATGTATTCAAGAATGCCATCGACTTTATGTTTGTAAGGCATTTTTGGAGGGCGTCTTCTTCTAGCTTCTACATGAAATCTTGTGGGGAAATCTTTGTTGTTGGATTCACCACGAACAAAGTCATCAACTCTAGCAAAGGGCACATGGGAAAGTCTGTCCATATTGTCATGATGACCTTCTATCTTTGACCATATAAGGTCAAATGCTGAGAATTCTAAAGTTGGAGGGGTTTGAACAGGAAGTGATAAAATCTCATCCCATCTTTCCATCTATATCAGAAAAAATGAGCATACATAATGTCAAGTTAATGGATATGGTTCCTTGAAATCAGGCGTTTAATTTGTTTATCTTAGGGTATGAGGGGATAGGTTTGTACTAACACTTGCATTGTTGAATCCATTATTAACAATAACTGTTATGTTATAATATCCTTTACAATCGACAAGCTAACCTAATCAAACATGAACAAATTCAATAAAGGTGAAGCCTTCATGATAGAATTAGATAGTAGTCTGATATTCCAGGGAAGAGCAGCAACAAAAACAACATGAATATCTAGAATCAAACCCTAGATTCCTTACCTCCGCTTGATTGCTTGTTTTCAGGGTTGAATTTTTTTCTTGTCATTTGGAGATGAACTGTATTGAACATAACCGACAATAGTGAAATAAAACATGGTTTAATTGATTACCTTGTTGATTGAGAGAGGCAGTTGCGTTGTGGACGAAAGAACAAGTATCAGTGATGTAGGCGATGTGTGGAGAAGAAGCAGGAGTGATTGATTTGTAGGATAATCGACGACGAGAACATGGGTTTTGTAGAGAAGAGGGTTTAATTGACAACTTTTTCCATGAGATTTTTTCAATTATTTTGGAGTCTTGTACTTTTTAGAGTTTTTCAATTACTGTATTTAATTATTTTTCAGTTTCATATTTTTTTCAACCGGACACTATATACAAACAAACATAGAAAAGCAAAACGAAGATTTTTTTCCCTTGATGATAATTTTTGGATTTTAGGTTTACGTTTTTACATTAAAAAGGTTCCATTAAAAAACTGGACCTAAGATTGCTTATGTGGGAATTTATTTGGTGAAATGTGAATGTAACATAATAAATTTTTAGTCATTGTCCGATTCGTCAATATTTTTTTTTTCCTTCACAATAAACCATTAAAATTATTAGTTACCTCTCGCTTAAACCACTTTGCTCAATTTAAGACGCCCCTATGTTGCTTTTTTTACAATATATTTGTGTTTTCTTTTATAGAAATGAATATTCAACTTAGTTATTACCGTACAACGAGTGAGAAGGCAAAAAGAACAACAAGCTGTGCTGCTAATTGTAGCGCCAGTTTCCAGGTATTTGCATTGTTGGTCTTGATTTGTATTAACTTTGCATTTGGTCCCAAATGCCAAGCGTTGGGAACGGAACGTTGGCGTTGGAACGTCAGTCGTAAGTTTGTGGACGTCAGTCATTCGCACATAGAGGATTAACCCTAATTTTTAGGGTTTGTACCCTATTTAAAGGCCATTATAGCATCAAAATGTTTCTTATCTCTAGTCTCCGTCCCTTATAGCCCTCATTTTGAAACCCTAAGTGAGTGTGAGTGTTTTGAAGCCTTGGAGTAACATTTTGGTATCATTTTAGTGTTCTTGGTGGAGAAGGGAGATCTTTGGAGTGTTGGTGTTGCTCTCTGGCATTTGGATCTGGACTCTTGGCATCTTGGAACACCTTTTGGAGGTATAAAGTTCAGATTTTGATGACTTTTTTATTAGATCTTGCTTAAGTGTAGTTTTATGTTCTTTTTGGTCCCAAGAAATTAGCTTTTGTGAGTTTGAAATGTTCCAGAGGTTTGGGTTGTCCTTTCAAGCATTTTAGAGGGTTAAGAATCATAAAAATGCAAACTTGGACCTTGATACTCTTCCATGCAAGAGTTTTGTAATTTTAGAGTGTGGTTTGAGTTAAATTTTGGTGTTGGTCTCTTTGTAGCCATGCAAATTTTTAAAGGTTGCGACTTTATGACTTTAGACGTTCTTTTAGCATTGGGTCTGAAGTTTGAACGTTAGGTCTTAAGCCATTAAGACATTGGTTAAGAATTTAGGATTCTATGGTTACGCCAGGCGTTTGGGTTAGATAACCATAATCCATTGGCCATAAGTCATAAACTTGTACTATATGTACTGAGATAATTTTGAAAATAACGGGATTTAGACCACTTAGTTTCCATATTGTTCTCAGGAAGAGTCAAATTATCAATGTGCAATCTGATTTCTTTAACAGATAAAGAAACATAGTCGTCTAAACACTATTTCTAGTGGTCTTGATCATTAGAAAAATGCACACCTTGCAGGTTGCAACAACATTAAAATATCTACATGACAAGATCAAGATAAGTAATAAACAATCATGTAACTAATTCAATAAACAAGATCCAAATGACCAGGCTTTACAGAATCAACCACATCAATCAAATAATCGAAACACTTGAAGAAGTGATAAACCTAATGATTCAACGATCAAAAGAAATCCAAATAAACAAACCCTAATGACCAAATAATCACATAATCAAAGCACTTCATGGAATAAGATCATATACTTAATATTCAACCAAAAAAAACGAAACCCATATCGGTAAACAAATCCAAATACAATTAATGATATCATGAGACACTAAAATATAGTAAAATTAAGCAAAGGAATGTATACATACCAGGTAACTCTTCTGGGTCCCACTTGTAAACATCAACTTCGCCGATGATGTCTAGCTTGAGCGATCGACCACAGATCTTCCTCTTCAGGTAATAGAGAACCAGTTCTTCATCAGTCGGATGAAATCTGAAACCAAATCAACTTCTCGAAATTGATTGCTTCAGACATCAAATCATGAAATCGATTGGTGCAGGGTGATGGTTGGGGGGAAGACGGAAGCGACGGAGGGAGGAAGAATCGGGGTTCTTAAATCGATTACATAAAATCGATTTGAGAAAAATCTTACCTCTTTCTCTTATCTCCGAGTTTTGACGAAGCTGGAGGCAAAGGGGGTTGGCGGCGGTGACCAGACCGAAGGGTAGATGGTGGAGGTGGAAGGTGTGCACGTTGAGAGAAGAGGGGAAGGTGGAAGTCTATACGTGAGTAGAAGGAACGGTGAGAAAAAAAGGAACAAAGTCTCTTTTTTTTCAGACTTCACTCTATATCTGAAATATTAAGAGGATATTAAAAAATTAAGAGGCAAAATATAATAGGCTACCAAACGGTCTATATCTGAATTTTTAAGAGGTTATCTCTTAAATTTTCAATTAAGAGGTAAACAAACGGGGCCTAACTCAATGAATATGTAACCAAATAAGATGTTTATATAGTTTAAAATAAAGTACGAATAATGAAATACATGTTGAAAAACAAATAAGATCATTCCGTGAAACGTCACCCTTTTCACAAACAAATTTTTGATTTTTAATTAAAGTAAACACTACTTTTTCATAAAACCTCAAGTTAAGAAAACTCATTTGTTCAATTATAATTAATTGAGAAAACAAAATATCAAGTGTATATACAACATATGAACATATAAACATAATAACGTATCAATACATAACATATGCAATAATCACGAAGATAAATAGCATACATAATGGTCATCACCCCCCCCCCCCCCCCCCGACATCGGGTTGTACCGGTAAGGTGGTAATCATAAGAACACATATAGATAACTAGCATACAATATACTCATCAGACCCCGCCATGCATCAAGCCCCGCTCGGTAAATATAAACACATAACACATGCAAGTGTCACGCAGACAACAAGCATACTAAACATAACAAACCATGGGTTGGCATTGGTGCCTTCGACCCACTAAAAACAGAGAGGAAACTCACCTCGCACTGTCGAATCATTCAAATAATTCCTGGCTGCTGGCTTGACAGATCCCCGCACTATCAATCACAAGTTAACCATCTATCACTAATCAAATCCGACTCATACAAAGTGTCCAAACCAGGGTAAAAGACCTTTTTACCCTTTTCATATCTTGGCCCAAAACCAAGGCCCCATTCAACAATCCAAAGGTCCAATCTCCAAATAAACACCTAAGGCCCAAAATATCCCATGGTCAACCCTAGTCAAACTTCTGGTAAAAGTCAAAGTCAACAGTCCATGTTGACCAGACACATCGTGTTGACTTGCAAACACGTCGTGTTCTTCCATCATCTAGATAATCGGGAAAACCCCAGTCAACACGCTATGTTGGCTTGCAAACACGTCGTGTTTGCCCGATTTTCCACAGCTTAATACATTAAGCTACTATCTCCGATTCAAAGAGCTCCAAAGCTCAGATCTAAACCAAAATGAGACTTACAAGGGTAAAGTTTCCATCTTTACCCATAGGGACTACTAAAAGGTCCATAAACCCAACCCACAAAACTTGATTATGCAAAGGCTTAACCAATAAGCACTATATCCATAAATACATAGCCCCAAAACACTAATATGACTTCCTTGAGCTGGAAAACCATATAAAGTTGCCAAATTTACGTTTATGCATGTCTAAATGAAGCTCTTAAGCTTAAAAGGGACTTAATAATTGACTTAATGCATGCATGCCACTAGAAATCTCATAAAGCTTGCACCTTTATGCTCAACGGGACCAAAACAAACTCAGATATGGAATAACAAGCACTTAAACTACTTCACACTCTCATCAACCCAAAAAGGGATCAAAATCACAACAAGGCACAAAAAGAAGAGATCATGGCATCTAAAAGCCAATATTCAAACTTGATACCTCATAACGCTTTCCCACAAGATGATGATTCTGGATCCAAAGCCTTTTCCCCAAGCAAAGCAACTTCAAGATCTCCTCTTCCTTCACAAAGCCCAAAAATGAGCACCAAAAGCTTCTTATTAGCTCAAAAACACCACCAAGAGACTTAGGGATCAATTTTAGGGTTTTAGTGTCAATGGAGGCTCGTATGGAGATCAGCCCTTGGGGATTAAAGAGATTATATAGGGTGCAACGTCCTAAAAGTTAGGGTTTTCTTCCCAGCTTCCAACACGTCGTGTTTAGACACCAACACATCGTGTTGAACTTAATGAGAACCATACTTTTCCTCAACTAGAGATGTCATGTTGTTTCCTCCAGTACGACGTGTCCAGTCCTCCAAAATGGGATTCATTCCTTGCAATTGCTCTTCAAGATTTCGGGTGTTATAAGTACACTATGCCACTACCAACAGATCTCCACGGGATGCATAGCTATATGTAACTAGAGGTAAGCTAGACATTCAAAAAAGGTGATCCCATTCTAGCGCCACAAACAAACAAGGAACAGAAAAGAAATCCTAGATCAAGAGTTCCAAGGCTATCCTAAGTGATACATATGTTGGATTAGTGTATAACACTACAAATAAAATTACATTTAGTGGCACATATTTTTTGTGCCACTATATCATGTTTTTAGTGGCATATATTATTTATTGTTTATTTATTTATTTTGGGTGGATACTTTATTTACTTAGCGTTGGAGTTTTAAATTTTGATGAAAACTCAAGCACCAAGTATTCGCGCTCCCTTCCCTTAGTGTTAGGATTTTGAAGTTTGATTAAAATTAAAAGCACTGACCATTCAAGGAAAAGAGAAATTTACAAAAATAGTCATTTACACTAATGACATTACAAAAATAGCCAAAAAAATCGAAATTACAAAAATAGCCAACGATTTCACAGATGGAGATGCCCCATCTGCGAAATGAGCTTCTCATCTGCGAAAGTACAAAAACCTAAAGCACAGTTGTGCTTTAGGTGCTTGTACTTTCGTAGATGAGAAGCTCCATCTGCGAAATGGAGCCTCATCTGTGAAATACCCTCGTTTTTTACTATATAAACGTTTTTTTTTTCTCCATTTTTCACCCTTCTCTACACAAAAACTCTCTCTATCTTTGGGCTTCTCTCGGAATTTTGGCTTAGTTTTTGAAGAAAATGGAGGATTATGTCAACAATCCCGCAAATATGGTTAGATTTTAACTCTTTTAATGTTTAAAGTTATTTTTTATTTTATCATTTGTTGTATTATTTAGTGTTAAAAAGGGTAATTTTGTTGTGTTTGATAGTTTTAATATTTCTTTAGTATACTTGAAGTTTAAATGCTATTTTGTTAGTGTT
Source organism: Lactuca sativa (assembly GCF_002870075.4). Taxonomy (NCBI): domain Eukaryota; kingdom Viridiplantae; phylum Streptophyta; class Magnoliopsida; order Asterales; family Asteraceae; genus Lactuca; species Lactuca sativa. The sequence goes on along the minus strand of NC_056630.2, from coordinate 182,413,102 downwards.
TGTTTGAATGTATAAGTAGAGACTGCATAGATAATGTTTACAATTTGTTATTTTAGTTTTTTGTTTAGTTGTTGTATAACCTGAAAACTTGTATATTCTTATCGTATAATTGTTTATATAAAACGAAAAATAGTTAAATTATAGTATGTGCAAAATAGTCGTTTGTATATATATTTGTCGTATAAGTATAACATTTGTATAAGTTGAAAATTTGTCGTATATATATTGTTAGAAATTGTTTGTGTTTGTCGTATAAGTTGAAAATTTGTATAAACTTGTTGTCGTATAAGTTGCGAAATTGTTAATTTGGTTGTCGTTTTATTTGAAAAATTGTTTGTTTATATGGTTATAAAATGTTAGTTTTAATTAGAAAGATAAAAATTGTTTATATATTTGTCGTTTAAGTTGAAAATTTGTTTAATAAAATATTTTTATAATTATGTATGATATTGTTTTTTATCGTAAATATATTTGTTGTATAACTTGGAAAATTGTTTATATATGTGTATGTTATTGTTTTTTATCGGAAATATATATATTAGTAATTAAGAAATTGTATTTGCATTACTAATTGTTTATGTACTTATTGCAGTTCGTAATCATATATTTTAAAAAGAAAATATTTTTTAGTTCTCTAATTTGTTTTTGTGTTTTTTTTTGTAGCATGATTTAAGTTTTATCAATACGAAAGTCTTTGCGAACTTAAAAGGCTCGGGCGGTAACATATGGGAAGTATTTGAAGTTTTAGATGATCCCAAACGTGCCATTTTCAGAGATACTGTCTTTGGTTATTTTATTGATGTCCCTCGTTTACAAGGGGACACATTATTGTTTCATAAAATGTTCCTTCATCAGATCCGGCCGGACCCTGTTTTATCTCCAGATGGAATAAAACGATTATATTTTCGAGTAGGCAATACGAAAATGGTTTATGGGCCGGAAGAGTTTTGTTTGATTACCGGCTTCAATTTTTGGGAGTATCCAAAAAACATTGGGAGAAAAGGGTCGGAAAAATTATTAAGCAGTAAAAAAAGGTGTTTATTGCGTGAACGGCTATTTCCAGACCATACTAATAGTTCGGTGAAAATCGGCGACCTGAAACGTTTAATTTTAAATCAAACATTCCTAGCACTTGACGACGTTGAAGTAGTTAGAGTATGTTTGATATACATTTTGTGTGAAGGTTTTTTGGATAAAGAAGTTAATGATCGGGTGCCACAAGATTGGTTTTTTTTGGCTGAGAATTTGGATCTTTGGAACAGGTATATTTTGTTTACGTTAAAAGTTCTATTTTATTAAAGTTATAATTTATATAATAATCATTTTTGTTTTTTTGTTTTGTTAGCTTCGCTTGGGGTAGCTATCTCTGGGATTTTACTTATGTTGACCTTGAGGATACATGGAACAAAATACATAATTATTTATCACTTTCTGAGCGTGGTCGAACTTTAAAGTACTCCGTCTCAGGATTTACGGCTCCAATAAGGGTATAAAAATTTTCTTATATTTAAATTGTTTTATTGTTATGTTTTTTATTTTAATTTTAACTTTTATTACTGTAATTGTAAAAAATTATAGATATGGATATATGAGATGATTCCGGCTGTTCGTGCATGTGGATTTGCATCGAGAAAAAATAAAGACTTGCCTCGGATGAAGCGATGGAGTGGAACAAAAAAATTAAAATGGGTTGACGTGAACAAGATTTGGTCAAAGATGCAGGTTTAAAAATATTTCGTTTATTATTAATAAACTTGATTATTATACTTTTATATGCATTTTTAATATGTTTAATTTTTTAGGAGGGGCAACCACCAAGACAAAACATGTTACCGGGTGATGGTGAGATGACATCTTGTTATTATATGTCATTTCAAGAGTATGTGTATGGTGAAGGGAAAACAGTTCCATCCCCAGTACGAGACCATTTTAGGAGACAAGACGAATCTTCGTCTAGTATGTCGTCCAGTGGTCGCTCTCATGGTAGAGGTCGGGGCAGTGGGAAACACAACCTAGACGAGGTGTTGAAACGGCTACATACACTGGAGCAGCATGTGTTTATGAACCGACAACCTACATAGGTTTTTATTGAAGAAGTGAATACTGAACAATTTTGGAACGACATTAGTTTTGATGATCCGATAGTGTCACAAAGAAATTATGATGAACAGGTTAGTTACACGCTACATTATTTTTTAAATTTTATTAACATATATGAATACCTGTGTTCATATTTTATATTTGAAAATATAGGTTGTGCAAGATGAAGTGATGAATAAAAACAATACAACTAAAAATGTTTTTGGTGATATTCAAGACGACAAGGTTGTTATAGATATTACCTTTACGATTTTAATAATTACTTTTTAATAAAGTTTCTTACGTTATTAAGTAAAAAGTTATATTTTTAATATAGGTGTTGGAGGAGAGGAATGAGTATGCGGGGAACAAATTTGATGATGATGTGTTTGATGTAAATGATTATAGTGAAGTTAAAGAGGTTCTTATAGTTACATTAATATAAATATTTTGTTTAATTAGATATTATTGCTTATTAAATTATGTGTATTTCGTTATTAAGTATAAAGTATTATTTTTAATGTAGGAGTGGGATGAGAGGAATGACAATGCGGGGAACAAATTTGATGATGATGTGCCGGACGAAGACGAACTAATAATAACGGGAATTGTAGATTATTTTGATGATGATGATGGCAAAGAAGTTACACCCGATAAATCGATGACTCGAAAACCATCACAATATTTGTGCCCTCCTTACACCGAGGTATTCGTTTTATTTATAAACTGTGATTTTATGTTTATGTGAATTATCTGAAAGATATAGATTTAAACATTTGTATATTGTTTTTAGTTGCACACGACACCGAAGCAAAAAAGAAGAACAAAAAAGAAGGTTGATATCAAATCAACAAGCCCCGTTCCTCCTCCAGTTTTTGGTGTTGCTCATGACTTCTCCATGTTGCGCCTGCAACCTTACGTAGCAGGCGGTGAGGTTGTCATCCAAAGTTATATATTTCATTCATATGATGTCCAACATCGTTTGTTTAATTTCGTGTTAGATAGAGGTTTTTGGAGCTCATTGTTTGGGCATACACACGACGGATGGTTGGAGTCAGCGGTAAATTAATTGTTAATTAATTATTTTAAAAGTTAATTGTTTTTTAGTCAATAACAAAACTATCATGTGTGCAACATATAACCATTTGGTACCGACTATTGATGGAGAGACGGTTTGAGAGCGACCGACATACAATAATGCCTCCAAATTTTTTTGTTTCTCATGCTTTGGAAGAAGGACAGGACTGGAGGGCGTTTATGGCTGGTATTGCTACGTACCCCAACTTCATGGTTGCTTGGTGGAATGTTGATACGGTAAACTTAATTGTTTATATTGAAAATAATATCCTTTTTTTGTTATGTTTTTCTATTGTGATGTAAATAAACATAATTTTATTTTCTGATCCTTATACAGGTCTTATTGCCGATTCATTCATCCCCTAATCATTGGCTATTTGGGGAACTACGATTAGCGTCAATGGAAGTGCATATTTATGACAGTCTTGGTAGAGGGGCTTATGAAAAATTTAAATATGAAGGAATCTTTTCCAAATTTGAACGTCGGGTGGCAAATTATTTGGACAAGATTAAGTATTGGGCCCGGAGGAACATCCCAAGGATTCCATTGAATATGCAATTCATTTATGAAGAAAATGTTCCCCAAAAAAGTAGTCATTTGGGAGATTGCGGTGTTTTTGTTTGTATGTTTATGGAGCAATTGGTTTCAGGTCAACCAATACGTGTTCTTATTGACCCAAAGAACGCAGCTTTAGAGTTCCGTCTACGGATGACAAAAATTATTTGGGGGTCTAGTCTTGGTCCTATGTAGTTGGATTATATAATTGTATATATAAATAAATGTTGGATTTGATTATTAGTTTATTGTTACAGTTTACTCAACGGATGGCAAAAAATATAACATTACGACAATTACAACAAATTAATGACCTACTAATTACTTATCAATACATACAACATAAGAACGACTACAACATTTGTTTTAACGTTACAAATACAACAATTTATTGACCTAACAACTTCAAAACCATAAAAACAATATTGAAAAGCTTACAACTTGTAAACAAGAACTGCCAAGAACAACACCCAACTACAAACCAACGCTATCTTTAACTTCTTATTTTCTGATTGAAAGAGCTTATTAGAGTTAGCTACTTTAGCTATTACCATAGATGATTGGTCCTTCTCTTCATCAACCCAACTGATAAACCCGCATTTTGGTCCCTGTTAAATTTAATATTGACAATAAGAAAATAATTTTTTGTGATGTAAACACGAGGGTTTAAATTTAAATGACGTTAACAACATTATACCAAATATGGGCAAGCGTAAAACAATCTTCCTGGGTTTTTAGTTGTACCCGAAATCCTAACGATACGTTCTCCTCCGCAATTGCAGTATGCCATTAGCCTTCTTTTTCTTGTAAATCAGAGTTACTTTCTCAGTTAAATTTTTCATACTGAGTGACACCCATTTGTAGAAGAAATCATATTACAGACAATTCTTTTTTACTATGAAATGAACTAGTTTGACTATGAATTCAAAAAGTTGAACTACGAAATGCAGACAAGTACATTCTGTAGTATTGTCATGTCGGTCAGTGAAATTTGACTATGAAATGAACTGGTTTGACTATGAATTCAAAAAGTTGAACAACGAAATGCAGACAAGTACATTCTGTAGTATTGTCATGTCGGTCAGTGAAATTTGACTATGAAATGAACTGGTTTGACTATGAATTCAAAAAGTTGAACTACGAAATGCAGACAAGTACATTCTGTAGTATTGTCATGTCGGTCAGTGAAATTTGACTATGAAATGAACTGGTTTGACTATGAATTTAAAAGGTTAAACTATGAATTTTGATCAGTAGAGATACAATATTTTCTATTTATAATTGCATTTGTTTCATATTGCATTTGTTTCATATTGCATTTGTGTGCTGATTGTAGAGCACTATCATCGGTATTGAAAATGAGTAGTTACAGCGAAAGAACCTTTTCTCAACTACCAATTTTCTTGCATAACCTTCAAAAAACAAATCCTAATACCTTCACAGCCATTAAGAAAACCGATACCAACCACTTTCAATTCTGTTTTGTGGCTTTAGGTTGCGTGGTATAACATACTTCTTTTATTGAGTTATATAATATTTCATGGTAATGTATCTCGATTAGTTTTTACTTATCACTAATATGTGTTCGTTTTTATGTAGATTCGTACCTTCCTTAGGTGCATGATACCGCTGATATATGTGGGTTATTTACCCCTTCTTGGGAGCTTTCTGACAACAATGTACTTCGCAGTGGCTTTAGATGGAAATCATGAACCACTACTCTTAGCAATTGGTTTGGGAACCTTACATTGTGAAGAATCATGAAGATGGTTCATGATGAGGTTAAGAGATTGTTTAGGTGAGGACATAGAGGTTGGTTTCAAAGCAACCTGTGTGATAACATAGACTTTGGTGTTCAGAGTGCCTACCCGGATTCCTATCATGGATATTGTCCTAAAGATATAGCTCGAAAGATACGTGAGTCTGTTGGACATAACAATACGGAAGTCGAATCGTTGTTTTGGAAGTCATTCAGTGCATATAGCGTTGATGATTTTTACTTGTGTTTGGAAAAGTTGCAAAGTACATGTAGGAAACCACCTTTCTGCACCTTGCTTATGAGTCCAATTTACTGGCTTGACGATATACCGATTTCAAAATGGACAAGAGCATTTTTCCCAAAAATACGTTACAATGTTAAATCGATTGACGTCCCTGAAATTTTGCAAATTATATCCTCACGTGAGTTTCCTATAACAACGATAATTGAGTTAACCACCACGTCGATACAATCAAATTATGCTGAACGGGCCGAAGTGGCGGGTAAAGGAGATTGTTATATTTAGTTTTTTTTATTGTGCTACTATTTTTATTAAAATATCAAATTTTACAGGGAGGTTGTCTGGTGGGTTGACCCCTTACGTTGAGAGTAAGGTTCAAAAATGTCTCAACAAGTCTTATAATTGTAATGCAAGACGTTTGTATGGGGATACATTTGAAGTCGATGACAATTTTGCCACCAGCAACGTACAACTTAAACGAAGGGTATGTAGTTGTGGTAAATGTCAAAAAAGCGGTATACCATGTGGCCACGCTATAGCATGTCTAAGAACCCGTACATCTGAGTCCATTCACAGAATGGTTGATTACAAGTTCACTAATTATGTGTATCGACTTGCATATGGATCTGAGTTGGTGAATACTATACCATCACATGTGCATTGGGAAATACCAAATGAAACGGTGGTCCTGTTACCTCCCTCAATGCAGTAGTTATTCATGTAGCACCTTTATGTTTTATGTAGTATTATGTATTAGTTTTTTATGTACCCCGTTTTTATTTTTGTGTTGTGTTACGTATTAGTTATCCATGTACCCAGTTTATATTTTATGTCGTATTATGTATTAGTTAATTATGTACCCCATTTATATTTTATGGCGTTCTATGTATTGGTTATTGAGGAAACAACATACATTAAAAGAAATGGACGTTTATTAAATAGTAACGACTACACACATACAACAACAAGCAACTTAAATAACGAAAAACAATTAACTTAACCAACATGCATATTAAAAATAAGGTACATTCTTTAAAAGATTCCATGCATCTAAGTGGGTAAACTCGCTACCATCATATTCAAAACGGTATAGTTCCAAAGCCACCTGCCGTATAATGTCTTCATCCGTATTTGCATGTTCGTTATCTAACTCGTTATAAATACGTTGAAATTATTTCACCTTTATTTTCATATCCAGAAACTTCGCTTTGACATCTCTTCTTCTTCGATATTGAGTACGGCTCATTAAATGGTGAAACAAATGACAGACACGAGACCAAAATGATCCAGCACGAACTTGTGGAGGACCCGGTGGAAAATCCTCCTCTACAGTTATAATCCAAGCTTGAACCAAAGCGACCTCCTCTGCGTTCCTCCATATATGTGGTGAGTCCATAATTGCAAGGAGGGAAGTAATACAATACAATTACAACGGATATTGAAATCTATTTATAACGACTCCTTACTTTCCTGGTGCAATGGCTTGTCAATTCAAGCAGCAATGTATTGTGTTGTCATTCGACCGGGGATGAATTGTCAACTCGAACAGTGATCTGTTGTGTTATAAGTATAGTACACTGCATTTGTCAGTTAACTTTGACTATGAATTGCAGACATATTAGAAGATTGGACTGCGATTTTGTGTAGAAACTACTATAAATTGACCTTAAGTTACATGCAATACTTTATTAAATAAACCAATACAGCTGTTCAAATATTGTTTTTTATATTCTACTCTCTTTGTTTCAATCAAAATGAGTTCTATATCATGGAGCAATGAAGAGTTCTTGGTTCTTACACATGCTTATATTCATGTGTACGAGACAAGCAAGTTGAACGATCTAATGTTTTGGAGCCGTTTAACCAATATTTTCAATGATGAAAACCGAATGGCTACAAGAAACGATCGTGACGAACTAGACATCTTAGCAAGATGGTATGAAATGAAAACCGAAGTTCTATTATTCAACGATCTTTATACCAAAATTGACGACACCTGTTTAAATGCTACTGAGGAGGTCATCTTGGAAGCTGCTAAAGAGGAATACAAGTCATTAAGTAACGGGTTGGAATTCCAGTTTGAAGCCCCTTGGAATATTTTGAAATATATCCCGTTTGTTTAAAATCTATTTTAGTTTATTATGTGAGTACTAGGTTATTTTCATGTATTTCTTATGTATTTCGTATGTATTTCATTTGTTTAAAATATATTTTAGTTTATTATGTGAGCAACTCGTATGATTAACTTGAGTTAATAAATGGCCATTGCATTAGTTTTCACAATAAATTAGAATACATTAGTAACAAGGATTCCATGAACCATTAAAAACATTACAACAATTACATGAAAAACAACGACATAATACAAACAAAGCATTAACGTAAAACACAAGTCCATGGGTTATTCTTAACAGAAATTAGAGCGGTCTACATGAAATACTGTTTATCTTTAACAACCTTCCAAACTTCCTCATATTCGAAGTCTATGCCGTCATGCTCACAGATGTAAAACTCTGTAACAACTTCCAAGAACTCTTCTTCGTCACGATAACGAACATTGTTACGTTTCGCATAATTACATGCTCGATTGAACCATGTCACTTCTTCCTTTACATCCATCCACTTAGTAACAACATCTTATTTTTCTCTTTTTTGTCCTTCTCCCATCTCATGGTTAAACAAAATGTTATGCGACTCCATTCATCACCAATTAGGCAATGCGGGGGAGCAAGTAACAATACACCATCCTTAACACTTAGCCAGCATCGTGTTAGAACTAACACCTCGTTTGTCGTCCATGGCCTTTCAGAATTGGAACCAGGTACTTCATTCGAAGAACTTGCTGCATTCGACGACATTTCTAATAATGGGAGTTCGCTTCGTTTAGGTGATTTGGGTGTTTGGTTTTTAGATCTTAAACATCTATTTATATAAATAAATAGACTATGAATTAATACTTTGACTACGAAATGGTTATATTTGGACTACGATTTTCAGCTTTATGCAGTGTTTTGTCTTGTCAAACTGTCATTTATCTCTTGTCACTTAAGGGTCCCACTGCGATGTGCAGGTTACTACAGTGACTTGTCATTACTGTCTAGTCATTTCAAAGTTGGACTTCTCATTACTGTCTAGTATGTATAAATACCACTTATAGCTCCAGTTTAATACAATATCGACTTTATTATGAGTTCCTCACACAAATTTGAATTTTGCTCATGCAACGAAGTAGATTGTTACTACTGTGATTCGGTAGACCCTTTTTTTACACCCTCTTCAGCCGGGCCATATATGTCACATGAAAATTTTGAAGAATTAAAGAAGGCTGAAGCACAACAAGAAGAGGACAAAGAGTCATCCCGACTTCTCACTCAACTTGCTAATGATATTGAATCGGAATGCAAACAAGCTCAAGAATGGATTGACCTCAATAAAAACAAAATCAAAGAGCATAAAGATTGGATAAAAAAGAGTAAGAAGGCAATCAAAACGACTGAAAAACGGCTTGCTGAGAAGGATGAGCAGTTGATACACATTATGGTAAAAAAGGATCGTTTCGAAGACAAAAATGAGAATTAGGGATGACTATATAACAATGGAGAAAGAGAAGTACCCGTTGCAGTTCCCTGAGTTTAAAAATTAGTTACAAAGTTGTTGTAATATTATCATGAAACAGATTAGGTTGCCAAAGGATCGTTTGTTGTTTTTTTTAAATAACATGTTGTAACTGTTAAAAAAAATCTGCAAACTATATTTTATAATATAAAGGCTTCATTCACTGTTATAATCAACAAACTTAACTAAAATATGAAAGCATAGCAATGTCTTGTAAGAGTTAATAAAAATATTACAATACATAATAAGTTAACAACTCATCATTACTCTTAATTTCAAGGTTGTTTTATATCAAAATCAGCGTTATAGGTTTGTGAGCAACCCGCTGAACCACCAATATTATATGCCATTTCTGCAGTAGAAATTATGTGACCTGCTCTGCTACCGGACGCCCTTCCAGTACAATTATTTCTCGTGTGTCCTAGTTGACCACATGTAGAACACTCTTTTATAATTGGACCCTCGCCTTGGGATGGAATGCGGTCTGTGTTTCTTGGCCTGCCTGGCTGATGTTTATCCATCATCGGGGAACTCCCATTCGGATGGCTTCGGCAGAGGGTTTATTGATTCCTCATATGTTTTCCTCAGTGTTTCGGTAAGGTAAGCATTTAATGCAAACCTCGAGCAGTCTTGGTAATTGTTCACTGTTAAACATCTTATGACATGACCACAAGGTATCCCATCAAGTTGCCAATGCCTACATGTACATGTCATATGTTGAAAATCAACAATCACATTTTGTGCCCCCTTTTTGACCTCGCATTTCGTATTTGAGATCATGCGAACATCCCATTTGGTAAAAGTTTTCTTGTTTTCTTTTACAACTTCATCCGCCCAAGGGGTAAGTGTTGTTGTTGCTTCCGCTAAAAAACAGTCAAAATGAAGAAGTTAAGATCAATAACATCAAAACTAATAAAACATTAATATTACAAATTTACTTAATACCTGCAAAGTTACGTCTTTGAAACCACCATTGTTGCATTGTAGCACGAAAAAAATCGATCAACATAAGTATTGGCACCTTATGTGCGTGTCTAGATAATGTATTTATAGACTCCGCATTGTTGGACGACATAAGATTGTATCGGTTCCCTTTAAAATGTGCCCTTGAGCAGGTTTCTGGATTTATACTTTTTAAGTACTCCCATACTGATTCTTTTGTCTTTTTCATAACATCCATGGCAGCATCAAAAGCATCAACTGTGTACGCCCTACACGCCTCCCAAAAAATTCCTTTAACTGTCTTACTCTTGCCGAATCTAGATACTATGTTGAAATACAAATGGACACCACATATTCCATGATGAGCGTGAGGAAAAATGTTGGCAACGGATGTTGCTATAGATGGAGACCTATCAAATATAATTGTAAGCTCCTGCATATTTCCTATGCAATCATGTAGTTTTTGAAAAAACCATGTCCAAGAATCGGTACACTCATTTTTGCATATACCATATGCAACCGGTAATATTTGATTTTGTCCGTCCTTAGTAATTGCAAGTAACATGGTACCTTTGAACTCGCCCTTTAGGTGAGCTCCATCTACTACTAGGGTCGGCTTACAAAAATTGACGAAAGCACGTACCTACAATACATTGTATATCTATTCAAACACACCAAAATAAATATTAAAAAATTAAATTAGGATATGATAATACTAACCGAGCAACCGAGTACGACGTACAAAAACTCAACGCAATCATCAGCATCTCTTTTAATATGTGTGACAGTACCCGGATTATGTTTGGCCAAGTTGTGACAATACTCCGGAAGTTTGGTAAAAGAATCCTCTTTTGTACCCCTTAACGACAACAATGCATATTGCTTCGCACTCCATGCCTGATGGTATGAGATATTGATATTCAATTGAGCATTCATATCATTAACAATTTCTTTTCCCCGATAAACTCTACTATAGTCTTCAGCCAAAACATCAGCAACATATTCACCCAAAACATATTTGTTTGCTTGTCGATTATTAGGTTGCAACAATGTTGAAGAACATGTGTGTACATCAAAAAATTTATTCACTTGGAAAAGTCCATCAGAATTTTTAATTGCTTTTGCTCTTAGTAACCAAGAACAATTTTTCGAAACACACACAGCTTCATACCTTGATTTGGTAGATCTACTTGTCCTCGTCTGGAAACCTTCTCGAAGACATTTTTTACCAATACACCGCTTTAAAAGTTCTTTGTTCTTAAATATACTCTCACATTGAATCTTTTGAAGATTCATGTCTACCATCTGTGTTGGGATATCTTCATTAATATCAACTGGCCATGCTGGTACAGGGGGCATACCGTGAAAAAGGTTATCGGGAAACTTAGCTTTAACTTCATCACCCAACTCATCTCTATCGGAATTGCTTTGTAGCTCGGTTATATCTAAACATACATCACCAACATCAACATAATGTCCGTAAACATGATTTTTTTTCATTTTTTTGACTTGAATTTTTTTTCTTTTTGGTTTTATCTACCACGCGCCTATTCATAAGTTTAACTTCTTGTTCAGCAACATCATCACAACGACCACCCACATAGTAATTCTCGGGATCCACATAGTGAATAGGTGAATAACTAACATTAACATTTTCAGCAACACTGTGAAACTGAGGTACACTAGGAGTATTGAAAGTACCTATCGGATCGTTGCTCCCTTTATAACTGCATAAATTACCAACAAGCTGGTTTCCAATTTCACCACCCCCATTAACCTCCTCAACCTCATCAACCACCACAAACACTTTCACAACCCTTCCTCCACTACATTTGATTACGTTTATCAACATTCTAACATCCATGTCTTCAACTATAGCTATATAATAATTTAATTCTGGATGGTAGAAACGAAGACTAATTCTATATTTGTCTAACAAACCAATTTTGCTTCTTACCAAAGATACAAAATCACTATAACTAATATACTCAGAAAATATCAAAGCAAGTTCAGAAATACCTCCCTGTGGACATATGTATTCCAGATTAGTTCCATTAACTTGTCATCTCCCACCGGTTACAAGACAAACCAAATATTAAATCATTTTTTGAGCAAATTGTAGAGAGAGTTCCTAAACAAATAACAACCAAAATGATATTTTTTCTACAAAACTTTTTATATAGCAACATGATTTCGTAGTCAAACCAATTCATTTCATAGTCAAACTTAAAAAAAAATACAAAAAATACCACGATTTCGTAGATAGAGTGAGAGTAAATCGCAGATGGACCTATTCCATCTGCGAAATTACCCCTATATATACAGCAAAAATATTAAAAAAAAAAATTAAAACCACATGCAAAAGTACAAGCACCCAAAGCACAGCTGTGCTTTAGGTGCTTGTACTTTCGCAGATGAGAAGCTCATTTCGCAGATGGGGCATCTCCATCTGCGAAATCGTTGGCTAATTTTGTAATTTCGATTTTTTTTTGGCTATTTTTGTAATCCCATTAGTGTAAATGGCTATTTTTGTCATTTTCTCCAAGAAAAATGTCTGCTTCCTACTTTGTCTCTCACAACCACAATCTAACAGCCATCTATTTCTCTTCTCCAATTCGACGTGCAACAGTTGGCTGTCGACGACCCCTCTGCCACTCCGACCTCCACCGGTCTAACCGTCACCCACTCATTTATATGAAGCTCAGACAGAGGGTTCTCTATCAAAAGTGAGGTATCTCTCAACCATCTATTTCTCTTCTCCACTCCGATGGATGAAAACCGGCTTCTGAAGACCATGTACTCACTCCGACGGCAATTTGAAGGTGTGAACGTGTTGTAGTGCTTTCTCTGTAACTATGAATATTTCTCCCTTTAATATTTTATAACTTATGTGTGTTCCATCTTTATGACTAAATGCTTATAACCGAATTTTGTTTTTATCGTAGTGGTAGAGGATGGCCTTATGTTGTTTGGTTTTGACTAAAGAATTAAGATCCACATTAATGCTCTGTATTCTTACAATATATTAAGCTGAGTGCAACTTTACCTTTGAAGAAATTATTTCTTAATGATATATAGATTAAATCGCTGGCATTCTTTGAATGTTAAATTTATTATGCTCAAGTATCTACCATCTTTAAATATTAAACTTATGTGTACTTTGTTAGAACAATCTGGAGTATTTAAGTACCAATTATATTTAAGTCATTTAAACTTATATTGTTTGATGTTTCTCAGGTTTGTGTTCATATAAGAACAATTAAGCACCTCTAAAAATCTTACAGGTATAGTTTTCCTTCCATTTCTTTCTAATTATAAGTGTTTACTAACTCTTTATACTACAATTCCTAAAGGTTATTTGAATATTTCTTTGAATTTGATATAACATTAGTGTTTATTGAAGTAGTTTTGCAAGGAAGGAATGGTTCAGTCTTATGTTATATTGAAACAGGTGTTGGTAAAGCATTCATGATGTTAGGGATGGTTAAGAATCCATGTGTAATTACTGAGAATCTTTAGTCATTCACTTGTAAGTTTTTCTTTACATTCATGGTGTTTGTGTTTTACTAAGAGATTAAATATTTTTGAAGTTATTTTGCATGAATTATTAGAAATTTATAAATCTATACCATATAGATGTTTGGTATAATGTTTAAAACGTGGATGTTATCATCCGCTGGTTGGTTATGGATGCTTTGGAGAAAATCAACCCCATGAAGTAGGTAAGTCAAATGATTTGAAACCAATCATAATTTCATCCTTACAAACAATAAAACTCTAGATAGGAATTAAGTTTTCATCCATTTTAAAATTGAAGTTTTCGGTTGTGTCACAACTAGCATTTTTGCTAGGAAATTCTACTCTCGTGCAATTATTCACCTAGTGTAATAACTTGTACACTAAGAGAAAATCATGCTCTATGCTCATTCAAATACACCTCATGTGTTCAACTAATAGTCTGAAAACCATAGGAATCCCGGTTTGAATCGATATTGGACTAGGATTTCCTTATTGCGCCTAATGGACCAGTAAGCATCCAACTCGACCATTTTGGGCTTGGAAACCCTATTTGGATTCTAAATGGACCCAATTCACAAATCTATAACATTTTGGACCATTTGGGCCTAGAATGATTCATTATAACCCTAATGGGCCTTATTGGGCCACAACAACTCCAATTAACCTTAATGGACTTTAGAACCCATTCTTTTATACTATTGGGCTGTGAGATACCCTAAAGGCCCAATGGGCCGAAAATTTATTTTTGGGCTTCATTAATTCGAACAATTTAAGTAAAGACTCAAATCTTCTCAATTTCTTTCTTACTAGCCCAAATCTCGGCCCAACCCACATTATGCATACAAAAAAAGGAGAAAAGGTGATTTGTTTTGCAAGTGCCACCTCAATGTTACATGGTGGTCACCCATGCATCATAACCACCATGCAACAATGTAATTTTCCCATGTATCTAGGCATGCTTCCTCTCTTCCCATCCCTTCTTCAAACTCACGGCCATAAGGCCTCCTCACCACCTCATTTTCTTTCCAAACTATTTCAAGAACACCCTCTCTAGAAAACCTCCTCCCTTCTCCAAATTTTCGAAGATCTAGGGTTGTTCAAGGAGATTTCCACCAAAAATCATCTTTCCTTGGTAAGTCCTTACATATCTAAGTTGTATAACTTCATTCTTATGTTAAGATCACTCCTTCTAAGCATTTTTTTGATCATACTCTTAGAAAACCCGCATAAGTTCGAGATCTATTCAAGGAAGGCTTGCTAGAACCGAAACCTCTTCCATTTCTTCTTCAAAACCGAGAACAACAAGCAAAGGTGAGTTCATACCCCTTGTTTTCGGTTTTCATATGATTTTGGGGGAGAATACAAGTTGCTTTGTGTAGATCTATGTGTATATGCATGACTATGTGTGTTTTCCATGAATTATTTGGTGATTATGTATTGATTACTTCATTAATCTAAAAATATGTTAAGAACTTGAAGTTTATCACTTGGATCTTCATAAGAACCTTGAGAAAAGTATGTTTTATCACATATATCACATATAAACTTGTATATCTGAGAATTATACACTTAAATAGCAAAAATGAGTGTTGTGCTCAAAGATCTATAGCTTATACTCAAAAATTAGCTTTTGACAGGAAAGTTTTAGCCCAATCTCGAACTGTTTTGACCCTCTTAATGGAAGTATTTTTCAAAACTGTTTTACATGGATAAAGTTCAGATTTATAACTTTAAAATGACTACTCTCACGTTTTCGTATGATTTTTCTACAGTTTTTGGAGAATTTTACAAACCTGCCTATCATATTTGAAATAATTTCGGACCAACCTGTGAAGGTGAGTAATTTCACACTAGTTTGAGGCCATCAAAAATTATGAGAAAAACTGTGAACGAATTAGACAAAATTTCCAAACTTCCAGAATTTACGGATCCAAATTTCGACTTACGATGAATTTTCTACGAATTTTCCAACAACTAGGTCAGAAAAGCCCAAAACTAGAAAAATGTGTGTTTTCACAAAAATCAAGCCAAAAGTGATATTTTTGACAAAAATGGGTTTAAAATGTTATTTTTACCACAAACTAGTCATCAACACAAGTTTTGAACAAAATGGAGACTAAAGTATTATTCGTACAAAAATTGGGCCTTAATTGTAAATTTTTGGCTTATTGGGCCAAGAACGTCATTCTTACAAAAAGTGGGCTTTTATGCTATTTTAGTGAATACTTGTACCAAAACCAACGATAAACTAATAAACGGATTAATTTGATTATTTTCTAGCTTATTGGGCCTTAGTGGCACTATTTACATCTTTATTGGGCCTCATTGACCCATTAACATGTGCGACGGACCTTGGATACTATTTTTATGCTATTTGGGCCTGTAAATACCTTACTTGTGAAATGGGCCTTAGTTGTCCTTTCATATATATATATATATTTCGGGCCCATGTTATATAATTTCATTCGAATTTGGGCTTTTAAATGAGTTACATGTTTATAATCATAACTACACATCCATCCCTATGACATAGGACGAAACTGACAGGGAAACCACATCTTCGATATGGCAAACGAGCTGGATTTGTGTCAGGAGGAGTTATTAATATTGAAGATACTAATGTTGCTACTTCATATGCAGGTAAAGTAGTAGAAGATGAGAACAAGGAGAAAACCATTGAACAAACCAACATCTCCTTGAACTCTGAATTTGTTGCTTCGAACTC
The DNA here is from genome assembly GCF_002870075.4 of Lactuca sativa. NCBI lineage: Eukaryota > Viridiplantae > Streptophyta > Magnoliopsida > Asterales > Asteraceae > Lactuca > Lactuca sativa. Next base: position 182,396,589 of record NC_056630.2, on the reverse strand, counting down.
AACTGCTTCTGATCAACCTGCCGTTGAGAAATACAGGCCACCAATTCCAACGCAACAGAGTTCTTGTGGCAAGTGTGCATGTGGGAACAACAAGAGACAAGGCAAGGATACGCCACCAGGGGCAGGAAGAAACAATTTCCTAGTGAAGAAAAAGACTTGTTTTCACTGTGGAACACCTGGACACATTGCCCGAAACTGTCCAAATCGCGCATACGTTCCTTACTACGAATAAGGCTGGGAGAACGCGCCAAGAGAGAGATACTCCAAAAGAAACCCCTCAAGGTCACAATTCAGACCATGATGACTAGAACGCGCAGAAGGCCAGGAATCCGAATCCCAAGGGCAAGAAGAGAATGTCGGCCAAGAAGCCAAATCAAAGAGATGATCTCGTGAAGTCAAAATCAAAGTCATCTCGAAGATCGGCTTCAAGTTCCAAAGCAAGTACTGAGCCACCTATCGGATCAAAAAAGAAATGGATTAAACCCAACTACAAATGGGTTCCGAAGGCCCACTCTCCCAAATCTTCTAACGACTCTAATATTTCTTCATCTTCTGTTTGTGATAAACAGGATATGTCATGGGAGAGAGTACCGTGCAAGGATGACAAAGGTCTACCCAGTTTTAAAATAGACTGGGTTCCAAAGACCAACTGATCCCACTCTGTGTCAGAGCAGCTATGGAGGCATATCATCAGACTTCGGTTTGTTGGTAGTAGCTGTTCCTGGCACATGATAGGAGACATCTCTCAACTGTACAACACTCAAAACATTGTTTGAGAGAATGTGTCCTTTGTGGGAAGGGAAGAAAAGAAGTGATCACAAACGGGGTTTGTGCTTAATGACATGAATAATTTTCGGTTCTGTTATGAGATTACGCATGCTGTTCTCAGACCTTCTGGATGCAAATTCAACCGGTGACTTACGGTTTGAGTTTTCTTCTCTATACTCCTGAGTTTTTCTTAAGCTGATTCGCTTTAAAGACTAATTTTTGTTTTAGGATAGTTTAAATTTGCGCATTAACTTTTGTTTCTCTCCTATGCACAAATTTAGGGGGAGAAATAAAAACAAAACAAAAATTAAAAATTTTAAAATTTTAAAAAATCCAAAAACAAAGAAAAATAAACAAAAATCCAAAAACATTAGAAAATTAAAAAAAAATTAAAAAAATGTTGGTTATGAAATGTGCTGCTTGAGGGAGATGTTCTAGGAAGTGATATTATCAAGTGATAACAAGCAACCTGAGTCTGCGTAACGTACCCGAAGTTGAAGGGTCTATGCTCTGGTTTGATGCGTCGGTAGGCACGAAAATTTTTAAATGGACTTGACTAGGCAGAGTTGAACTTAGGAAATTTATAGACTTGAAAATCTTGACCTAGTTAGATACGTTCAACCTGACAATACGACGCTTGGATAGGTTGAGCAAGGAGATATATATGGGAATCTACTCGTCACATTAAATGAACCCGTACTTGGAACCGTGGTTTAACTTTTCCTCGATGTACGGATTCTGTCCTTAATTCCAGTTGGATGGGGCGACCGGTAAATTCCGATAAATTAGGTCTGTAGAATATCATTTTCTTTCTTTCCGTCTGTTAGTCACATGTTGTCTCCTTTGCATGACTTCCAATCCGACCTGATACACAACATATGCAACTCTATTTCTCTGCATGTTATATATGTGAAATACTTCTTATCTGTTAGTCATATGCTGTCTCCTTTGCGTGACTTCTAATCCGACCTGGTACACAACATATGCAACCTACTACTTCTCAACCCCTCTGAATTAATAAGTAATAGAATTCTAAATCTATCCTCTCTCTGAATGGTTGTCTGCTCACCCAGTGTAAGGAGTACTCTGGAAGTTCTTGATGGTTGGGGCATATCAGGAAGCGGGAAACACGTTCTAGTACACTTAAAATTGAACACATACAGATTGTCTATAGATCTCGCTGCTCAATTTAGGTGGACAACAATATCTCTGGTCGTCGTCAGCTGAATGGTCCTTAAGATACAGTATCTAGGAACTTAGGATCAGATATAATATCTAGGAACTTAAGTTCACCTGTCTTGTAACAAATAGTATGTCCTAAATTTGTCACAATTTTTCATGTTTAAGTGGACAACAATACCGGCGATCGACCAGACAAAGACGTGAAGATAGAAGGTACCGACAAGTGGACAAAGGTTGTCTAAAAACTTTGATCCCAAATCATTCTTAAAGTTAGATATCATTTTATTTTTTTTTTTTAAATTTGTCATAGTTTCTTCTAATTTAAATATTATGGGAGAATTAAAAATAAAAAATCAAAAAATCAAAAAAATTCAAAAATCAAAGAAAAATCAGAAAAGTTAAAAATCCAAAAATAGTGTTATTTATGTTTTATTTCTTGTTCAGAAAAATCAAAAATCCAAAAATATTTTTGTTTTTGTTTTCATTTGTGTGCTAAGTTTCCTTTAGTTTTGTTTTGTTTCACAGTAATTTCAGGTATAGATAAGACTCATGGAGTTTGTGTTGAAGACTTCTGAGCCAAAGCCTCGTCCGTGAGCATCGAAGAATTCGCATTCGAAGGAGCAAGAAATGAAGATTATTCTTTCGACATTCAATCTTTCAACCCCAGAAGCAAGATGAAGTCACGCACAAGCCTCCGGACGTTTCCGCCGTCTGGTTCAAAACCCTAATAGCCTAAGTATATAAAGAATCCCTAAGCCCCAAAAACGTGGCTATCCTTTTAAGAGGGTTTATGGACGTATTTTGGGTGCTCTTCTTCTTCTCTTCTTCATCCAGTTGCTTAGTGGTGTGTGTGACTCCATTAGAGGTGCAACACTTGAGGCACTAAGCTTTCTGAAGCTAAGTAATTGATTGTTATTGCTACATAACAATCAAAGGTATTCTCTAAAACCTAATTCAGATTATAATATGTTAAATCTAGGGTTTATAGCTTTGGATATTCAATTGCATGTTCATTAGACAAACTAGATCCAAAAGCTATTAGGGTTTGCATGTACACCATAGGAATGATGTAGTGCTCAAAACCCATCAGTGGTATCAGAGCCTAGGGCTGTTTGTTAGTGAATTTGATGCTTATTTGATCGAAAATTGGCTAAAAATCGAAAATATTGAAGTTTTTAGGCTTGACTCGCCGAGTCCATAGTGAACTCGACGAGTCAGAGGGTCAGATGGAGCAAATTGCGGGATTTTGACCTGTTTTGGCTGTGGATAATTACCTAAAATGATTTTTATTAATAAAATCCGAATTTTATCAATATTTGGAGATTATCCTTGCCAAAATAGAAGATAATTGTCAAAATTTAGATAATCATTTGTTTTATTAGATAAAGATTGATTATTTGTAATTTAGATTTGAATTATCTTGGGAAAATAAAATTAAAGGTCAAATTAGATAATTATAAATTAATTGTTTAATTTTAAATTATTTGTAATTTGATCTTGTGTGTTTTGAATAGTTTCAAAACTTCCCTCAAGTTTTAGGATTTAAAATTTTGATTAAAAGTTTAATTTTGAAAGATTTGAATTCTAAACCCAAATGTTTTGATAAAGTTCAAAACTTGTCCTCAAATTTTGGAATTTAAATTTTGATTAATAGTTTAATTATGTAATATTTAAATTTTAAAACCCTAGTTTTTTTTGAAAAAGTTTAAATTACACCCTTATGGTTTTATTAATTAATTAAGGTGTATAATTAAAAGAGATTTAATAAACCCATAAAGTTTTAATTTACATTTAATTAAATTAAAAGTATAATTTATTAAATTAGACCACTTAGTATTTTAAAAGTGTAAAATACACCTTATACTATATATAACATTAAAAGTCTAATATTATATATATATATATATATATATATATATATATATATATATATATATGAGTAAACAGTCAGTCTTACCGTTAATAAGCCTCATTCACGAAGCTGGTCTATAAGGGGTGTTTAAGGAAATTGCCAATAAAATGACGATTAAATGGGTATCCACTCTTACCCACCACACTCTTGACTAGTGGAGGGTCGTTAGCCGAACGGGTAGGATAGGACGAAACTTTCCATTATAAGTATAATGAAGTACAAAGTAACTAAATACTTTTACAAATTCCCAAATCATAGTTACTTTTGGCAAAATGTGAAATTGTATGCTAATCCTTGGAATTACACTTCACACCCTTGCCAAACGTTAGTGGAGCGTGTGTGGGTAACCGACACACTAATTTGGGGTTGAAATTGGTAGTGAAGGGTGGCTCGATGTTTATCATAGATCAATGGAGCGTGTGTGGTTAACCGACACATTGATTAGGTGATAGTAGCATTGAGTGCATCACGTAGATTCGTATGGTTATTCACACCTTGTTTGTGATCCTCGACATCCCAGTCGCAAATTTGAAGGGCATAATCGAGATTAAACATGCCATTGAAAAGTTCAATGAATCTCAAAAGATCTAGGAGTTTCAATTCATTTAAAACTTAAACTTCTTTTTCGTTTTTCATGGTGGAAACTGGTAAATCGTCATTTATGTACCTTCAAATATTCTGCAACTAGATTACGACATCCCTCTTCTAGGTTGTAGAGTATTGTGTTGGATCCTAGCCTTAATACTAATTTGGGTGTGAACAAGAGATCATGCTTCACTTCCTCCACCTCCTCCAATTATTCGCCCTAACCCACAAGTTCAAAGGCTTGAAAAATTCAAGCTCACTCAAGCCCTATTGGCAAGTAAACATGAAGATGGGAAACCTGTGTGTGCACACGTATTGGAGATAAAGTCACACATTGACAGGTTAAGGATGTTGGGTGTCGAGATTTCAGGTAAGTTGGTTGTTGACTGGGTTCTTTAGTCGCTTCCTGAATCATATAGTGAGTTCGTTAGAGAGTACTATATGATGGACCATGACGTGACCCTCATTGATTTGACCTATTTGCTTATAAATGCTGAGTCAGGAATGATTTGGCGTGCTGATCAAGCAAATTTGTATGGTGAATCAAACTCCCAAACTTCAATGGACATTGAAAATGGTGACATTGGAAATCCAGAAAAGGTAAATTCTGAGATAGTTCCTTGTGCCATTCCAAAAGAGTCCATTTGCTTCTATTTCCAAGAGAAAGGGCATTGGAGACGAAGCTGCCCTATTTACCTGAGAGATCTGAGAGATGGGAGAGTCAAGACGTATGACTCTACTTCAGGTAAAATTCATTAACTAACTCTATAAGTTCCTATTCTTTGATTCTTAATACATGATGTGATAATATTGCATTTTGATGTTTTGCAGGATCGAAGAAAAAAAAAAGGAAGCTTAAGGAAGAAGAATGCTGAATCTGATCATGAAGAAATGGTTTTCAATCGCATGGATTCAAAGATCGGATTTTTGAGTTGCTACTTTAGAGTTAGGATAGATTGATAAGAAATATGTAATAGCATAGTTTTCAGTTGAACTGCATTGTAAGGACAAATTTTTCTGCAATAAAATAAAATTTGATTTTATCTTATTTATTTATCCTTGTAGTGGTGTGTATGAAAAATTAATGTTTAATTGTTTCTATTATTAGCAATAATGGATTTGATTCTTAATTATGTTATTTGTGGAAATGTCGATAATTTGCCAAATAAGGGAAGATTCTCATCGCCCAAGTTTCAATTGGACAGAAACTTGGAATCATACAAATTGGTTGTGTGATGAATGAGAAACTTCATATTTGGAAATTAGACTATTTCTTTGACAAAGTTTCAAGAGAAGGACTAGGAGATCGAGTACACTTGGTTGTGCGTTGATCAAGTCCACCACAAGAGTGATAAAGATATTTGTCATGATTTACTAAAGTTTAGTAAATATGATTTTACTTATAAGATTAAGTATAATTCTGAATATTTGTTTGTCGAGAAATATTTATTGACAAGAGAACCTCATATGTCAAGGATGTTGGGCTTTGAGCATTCTAACACTCCTATGGTGTACATGCAACCCTATAAACCTTGGATCTATGTTTTCTCTATTATACATGAAAATATTAACTATTCCAAGGTTTCATCCTAACTAGCATATTATAAAGCTCTTATACTACGAAGTACTAGTTAGATGACATACCTTTTGATGTAGCTTGATGTCTTCAAGCTTTAAGAGCTTAGACCCAATAGTGTGGAAGCCTCAAGTGGAATCACAAATCACCAAAATACCTTGGAAGACTTTAGAGAATATGGATACTTGGTTCTCTCTAGTAAAATCGGCTAGCCCTTCGTAGTGTACCACACTAGTGCCAATTTCACCAACCAATGACATTTTATATAGTATGGAGACTAGGGTTAAACCCATGACCTTTCATTTCATATGATCCATGGGTTAAACACTCCATGGACTATCCATGAAAGCTTAGCCCAACCTAAATGAACTTGGCCCATTCCATATATATAAGAGTCCATATTTAATTAGTTCATTTTGATCACTTAATTAATTCTAAATTAATTCTTGATCAATACTAATTAAATAATATGATTATATATTAATATATTAGAACTTATAATATATTAATATAAATCATAAATATACTATTCTCAAAAGACTATCCATATAAATTGTGTCGGTGAAGTGCAACCCAAATGGACCATGCCAGGTCGGGTCAAGTACATATCAAATATAGTTATGGACTTAGACATTAATCCAACAGTCTCCCACTTGGATAAGTCTAAAACTATTATTGAGTATGACTTCAAAACCTAACTGGCAATCGTAGCTCTTAAAGCCGCTGTCGAACTCTAATCTTTGTCAACGAACTTGTCCATTAGATAAGGGATCATATATTCCTCCATTCTAGATATCATATGGACTGAGACATGGATTATAATTATTCTGTCTATCCATTTGTTGTTTCCCGATTTCTGATTCATGACGACTGACTGATTGAACAAATCAAATCAGTCCTGGCTTGGCCAAGCACTCACATGTGTCATCATTAAATCATCGAGGGGCCCACAGATATCGCTTTTATCCCGAAGGGAAAAGGAATGGATAAACTTCAACTCATATGGCTTGTTCTACTACTTGTTGAATCATACACAAAGGCACGTTTTATAACACCGAGTTACCGAATGCGTTTTCGTGCAATCAATGTACAACCAACTCATAGTAACAACTCATATCTCTAGGTTTGAAGAATATAAGATATTATCGTCTCATGATCACTCATGATAAAATCCATGAAGTGATTCCAATGAGCGCGGGTTGAATCCAATACTCAGAACTTATGAGCACTCATGAGTGTTGTAGCCCTTTGTCCAACATCTTAGACCTCTACAAGCCAACCCATGACAGTCTTAATTCATATCTACTTCCAACATATGACCGACTGTGGATGGTTTGAATAACTTAGTCATTCTAGAAGAATGACCTAGTGTATTCTGGAAGTCAAAACATGCAAAGTGAAACACAAGAATAAATGAATCAAATATGGTATCAAACACTATGAATATAAATAAACACTTTTATTTATCACCATACTGATTACTCATTATTCATTGTTTCGGTTTTATCAACTTTATACTTGAATTAAAACATCAGTTGTACCATGCTCCAAGCATGTACACTATGTTTTCTAAACACTAGTCATGCCACACACCAAGTATGCATACTATGTTTGTCTATGATCTTTACTTTGCGAAATAGACCAGTTGAACATAACTTCAATGATTCTCATTTCACAGTCCCAATTCCTTACTGCAAATGCAAGAATTCCAAATGCATGCCATTTACTAAAATCTGTTAGATTCTAAACTTATATGCATTGATCCTTTTGTAATGATTATGCACAAATTCACAAAGACTTGACAACAATCATTACAGTGTATTCCAAAGGAGATCAACTCCTTGGAAACATCCTTCTTGCATTAAGTTTCCAAAGGAGATCGACATTTTTATGAATAGATAAGATTCTATTAAGAATGAGTTGTCATATGGCAAATGTGGAAATGTTTCCATAATTGGGAGTTAGATATTAAGATTTTTATGTCTAGATTAGAAAATTTTATGCAAAAAAGGATGTTCAAAGGAATGTACTTTGAGTGAGAGACATCACATCTATAGAATTGTTTTGTAACAAGTTCTGATAGAGTACTTTGTAATTTCATTGGCTAAGTCTTGGTGACTTTTGTGCTATGACTTTACGAAAGGATCGTTGCATAAAATGTTAGAATCTAACATATTCTAATAGTGACAAGAACCTTGTATTCTTACACTAACGATGAGGATTAGGAATTGTGCAATGAGCATCATTGGAAAAGTTTTTAATTGATCTATTTCACAAAGCATAGACCATAGGAAAAATAGTGTGCATGCTCGGAGCATGGGACAACTATTGTTATAATTCAAGTAATTAGTTGATTATCCGAAACATTATACAATCAATAATTAGTAATCAATATGGTGACTAAATAAGAGATGTTTTATTTATTCTCAAAAGTTTTTGAGGCCATATAGGATTAAGTATTATTATTGTGTTTCGCTTTGCATGTTTTGACTTCCAGAATAACTGGGTTATTCGAACCTCCACAGTCGGTCATACGTTAGAAGTAGGTATGAAACAAGACTGTCATGAATTTGTCTGTAGATTGTCTAAAGTGTTTAGACATAACACAAGTTTGCTGCAGAGTTCATGAGTGCTTTAATAAGATTAAAGTATTGGATTAAACCCACGCTCACTTGAATCACTTCATGGATTTTATCACGAGTGATTGTGAGACGATAATATTGTATATTCTTGAAACCGAGATGTGTGAGTTGTAATTATGATTCGGTTACACATTGATAATATGTAAACGCACCAGTAACTTGGTGTTATAAAACATATTGTTGTGTGTAATTTCATAAGTAAGAGCAAGCGAGCATTTGAGTCAAAGTTTATCCATTCCTTTTACCCAAAGTTGGATAAAAGCGATATATGTGGGCCCCTCGATTATTTAGTGATGACACCCTAAGTGCTTGGCCAAGTCGGGACTAAGTTGATGTGTTCAATTGTAGTATGTTGTCAGTCGTCATAAATCGGATGTAGGGAAACAATACATAGACAGAGAGAATGATTAAAATTCATGTCTATACGATATCTTGAGAATGGAGGAATATATGATCCCTTATCTAAAGGACACGCGTATCTGATAAGATCAGAGTTGACAGCGGCTTTTGAAAGCTACGATTGTTGATCAGGTTCTGAAGTCATGCAATATAGTTATTAGACTTATCCAAGTGGGAGACTGTTGGATTAGTGTCTAAGTCCATAATTATTTTGGTATGTACTTGACCCGATTGTGAGCATGGTCCTTTTGGGTTTCCTTCACCATAGCAATTTGTAGGATGAATTAAGAAGAGAAAGGCTTAATTATGATTTATTAATATATTATGAGAATAATATATTAAAGGAAAAATCATATTGTTTAATTAATATTAGTCAAGAGTTAATTAATAATTAATTTAGTGGCTGAAAGAGATTAATTAAACTTAGGGGACTGGAGTTGTAATTATAAGATAATTGCAATTGGGCTATGGATCACCTAAGAATAATAGTTTGGATGAATTCTATTGGAAGCCCATTAGAAATTCGTCCAAGGGATATTCTAAAGGGGTCCATGGGCTGCTTAGGGCCTAAGCAGTCAGATTAGGGTTTCCTAAGTTCAAAACCCTAATAGCCTAAGTATATAAAGAACCCCTAAGCCCCAAAAACGTGGCTATCCTTTTGAGAGGGTTTTTGGACGTCTTTTGGGTGCTCTTCTTCTTCTCTTCTTCATCCAGTTGCTTAGTGTTGTTTGTGACTCCATTAGAGGTGCAACACTTGAGGCACTAAACTTTCTGAAGCCAAGGAATTGATTGTTATTACTACATAACAATCAAAGGTATTCTCTAAATCCTAATTCAGATTATAATATGTTAGATCTAGGGTTTATAGCTTTGGATATTCAATTGCATGTTTATTAGACAAACTAGATCCAAAATCTATTAGGGTTTGCATTCACACCATATGAATGATGTAGTTCTCAAAACCCATCAATATACATGTAACGCCCGGGTACCTTTCAGGTACCTTTCAGATGACGCTCGAGGCTGCAAAGGAGGCAGCAGACGTCGCTTCAGGTACCTTTCTTGTAAATGGTTTGCCTGCAAATATACTATTTGATTCCGGAGCCAACTACTCCTTTGTGTTGCATAAATTTGGTGGGAAATTAGCATTGCCTGTAGAAAAACTAGATAATGCCCTGATTGTAGAAGTTGCCAGTGGCAAATTCGTACCTGTTAGTAATCGTATTAGGAACATCGTCATTGACCTAAACGGAAACGAATTCCACGAAGAGCTATTACCCATAGAGTTAAACGGTTTCGACATCGTTTTGGGTATGGATTGGCTTAGCGCCAACGATGCTGAGATTCAATGCCGAAAGAAGATAGTAAAGGTAAACCCACCCGGAAAAGAATCATTTATGGTGTATGGGGACAAACGCAGAGTGAATTCTGGAATCATCTCCCTGATGAAAGCCAGGAAATGTTTGTCCAAAGGATGTGCATCATACTTGGCATTCGTAATCGATGCCAAGAAGGAGAAGAAAGAGGTGCAGAATATACCGGTTGTGTGTGATTATCCGGAAGTCTTTCCCGAAGATCTTCCCGGATTACCACCTGATAGGCAAGTGAAGTTTCGTATAGACTTGTTACCAGGAACAACACCGATAGCAAAGGCACCTTACCGATTAGCACCGACAGAGATGAAGGAGCTCATGACGCAACTTCAGGAGCTGTTGGACAACGGTTTTATTCGACCTAGTTCATCACCCTGGGGAGCTCCGATGTTATTCGTGAAGAAGAAGGACGGAAGTAGGAGAATGTGTATAGACTACCGAGAGCTGAATAAGGCAACGGTGAAGAACAAGTATCCATTGCCGAGGATTGATGACCTATTCGATCAGCTGCAAGGTTCGAGCTACTTCTCAAAGATCGATCTTAGGTCAGGATATCATCAACTAAAGGTGAGAAAGCAGGATATTGAGAAGACTGCATTCAGAACGAGATATGGACACTACGAGTTCTTGGTTATGTCATTCGGGCTAACCAATGCTCCCGCAGCATTCATGGATTTGATGAATAGGGTTTGTAAACCATTCCTCGATAAATCCGTGATAGTGTTCATCGACGACATTCTCATCTACTCGAAAAGCCAAGAGGAGCATGGCAAGCATCTACGGGAAGTATTAGAAGTGTTGAAGAAGGAGAAGCTTTTTGCAAAGTTCTCCAAATGCGACTTTTGGATACGGGAAGTCCAATTCTTGGGTCATGTTGTTAACCAGGAGGGAATAATGGTTGACCCCGCAAAGATCGAGGCTGTAATGAAGTGGGAACGTCCAAAGAGTCCCACGGAGATTCGAAGCTTTCTAGGATTAGCCGGATATTATCAACGATTTATCCAAGGCTTTTCTTCGATAGCTGCTCCATTAACAGCTTTGACTCATAAAGAAGCTACGTATACATGGAGTGAGAAACACGATGAGGCATTCGAGAAGCTAAAGAAGAAGTTATGTGAAGCACCGATACTTTCTCTACCCAATGGAGTCGGAGATTTCGCGGTTTATAGTGACGCTTCTGGAGTCGGGTTGGGTTGTGTTCTGACCCAAAGAGAAAAGGTGATAGCATACGCATCTCGACAATTGAAAGAGCACGAAAAGAACTACCCCACTCATGATCTGGAGTTGGCAGCGGTAGTTTTTGCCTTAAAGATATGGAGGCATTACCTCTACGGCACGAAGTGCAAGCTCTTCACTGATCATAAGAGTCTCCAGTATCTCTTTAATCAGAAGGAGTTGAACATGAGGCAACGACGCTGGCTAGAACTTCTCAAGGACTACGACTGTGAGATACTTTACCACCCAGGTAAAGCAAATATTGTTGCTGATGCTCTCAATCGGAAAGTCAATCTGGAAAGGAAAAGGCCAAGAGCGTTAAGAATTGAAGTTGTCTCGACGATTGTGGAAAGTATCAGGAAAGCTCAAGAAGAAGCTTTAGAGAAAAATGACCGAAAGGAAGAACGTTTGGGAAGAACGTTAGTGTTTGGTATAAACAGTCGAGGACTGAAGGTATTCCAAGATCGAATTTGGGTACCTAAGACGGGAGGAATAAGAGATCTTCTGATGGAAGAAGCACACAAGACCATGTAATCGATTCATCCCGGTAGCACTAAAATGTATAGGGACCTAAAACCCTACTACTGGTGGCCGACGATGAAGCTCGATGTTGCGAAGTATGTGGCCGAGTGCGTAACATGTGCGAGGGTTAAGGCACAACATCAGAAACCGTATGGGAGTTTGGAACCTTTACCTGTACCCATGGGTAAATGGGAAGACATCACCATGGATTTTGTGACTAAACTGCCCAGGACGAAGAACGGTCACGACATGATCTGGGTAGTCGTGGATCGTTTCACCAAGAGTGCACACTTCATAGCAGCCAACGAGAAGTGGTCTATGGATAAGCTCGCAAATGCTTACGTGAAGGAAATTGTAAGACTTCACGGTGTCCCTCTTACGATTGTATCAGATCGTTATAGTCGTTTCACGTCAAGGTTTTGGAGGAGTCTACAAGAGGAGTTAGGTACAAAGTTGTGTTTGAGTATTGCTTATCATCCGCAAACTGATGGTCAGAGCGAAAGAACGATTCAGACGCTGGAAGATATGCTGAGAGCATGTACCCTCGAATTCCAAGGGAATTGGGACGAGCACTTACCTCTGGTAGAATTTTCCTACAACAATAGTTTTCACTCGAGCATCAAGATGGCTCCTTATCAAGCCTTGTATGGGCAGAAGTGTCGTACGCCGTCTTGTTGGCTTGAAGCCGGAGAGAAGCAGTTTATGGGCCCCGAGATAGTCCATGAGACTGCTGAGAAGTTGAAGGTGATTAGGGAAAGGATGTTAGCAGCCCAGGATCGTCAGAAGAGCTATGCTGACAAGAAAAGACGACCGATAACTTTCAAAGTTGGTGATTCCGTTTTGCTTAAAGTCTCACCGTGGAAGGGACTTATACGATTTGGGAAACGAGGAAAGTTGAGTCCAAGGTTTATTGGACCGTTCAAAGTTCTTCAGAAGATAGGGAACCAAGCTTACAAGCTGGAATTGCCCGAAGAACTCAATGGTATTCATAACACCTTCCATGTGTGTTATTTGAGGAAATTCACGGGAGATGTTCCCCGACATAATTCCAATCTCAGAGTTAAGGATGGATGAAAATAAAAGGTTGATCGAAGAGCCTGAGGCAATTGTTGACCGTAAGACTAAGAAGTTACGACGCAAGATGGTCGACTTGGTGCTAGTCCGATGGAAACATTCGAATGGGCCGAATCTCACTTGGGAAACAAAGGATGACATGATGAGTCGCTATCCACATCTGTTTGTTGATGCATGATTCCGGGACGGAATCATCCTAAGGGGGAGAGAATTGTAACGCCCGGGTTTCAGGGCTAAGCATTTTTGTCAATGTAATAGTCTAGGTCAACTCTTGTAACTCTTTTTGAAGTAATAAAGATGAAATATTTGAGTATTATGTGAATTATATGTGTTTATTATTTAATTATAAATGTATAATTAATAAAGAATAAAATGAGCGTCAAAATTAAAGTGTGAGATAATCCCGACATCTCTACATAAAGTTGTAGAATGTGTCTCAAGGTTTCCGTGCATATAAGGAACACCGAAATCCGAGTTAACGAAGAAGTTATGACCCGTCGAAGTTTCACGACAGAACCGGCACGATACCGGGAAGCGTGAATAGTGAATTTACGATAGAGCGAGATTTAGCCTTAGTGATCTAAACGAAAGTCGTAGAATATGTTAAACTAAGAACATCGATAAAAAGAACGCCCAAATCTGACTTCGTATGAAGAAGTTATGAGATTTTAAACAGACCAATCCTGTCCCGGCTTGTTAAAAATATAACTTTAAAAATAAAGTCAAAATTAGCCGACGGAGTCTAAACGAAAGTTGTAGAGTACGTCTTCACCTACGCGTGGATATAAAGAACGTAAAAAACGGAGTTCGTATGAACGCGTTACAAATTATAATAGCATATTTACGTATTAAAATAAAGTATAAATCATGTATACGTACACATATATATACATATGTATATATCATTAGAAAGGTATCGACGATGCGGTCATTATAAGACTAATGTTGAGTTCTTTCGACATTAGTTTAGTACAAATATCATTAAATCCATTTATAATAGTATTATAGAGGGGTGTTTAGTTGTTTATATAACTAAAAGGTCATTAAGTAATTATGGAGGGTAGTTTTTGAAAATTCAATTAGTATGAATAAGAGCCTTGGGCTCTCATATTTCTTGCACCATTCTCTTGATTCAAGAGTCTTTCTCTCCTTATCCCCCGAGCATTTCGGTCCCTCGTGATTCGACTTCTCTTTCTGTAGCTTAGTATAGTAAGGTGAGCGCTGAAGCGCTGCACGAATCTTTCTTAGAAAGATTCAGCGACGAAGTTCTGCCCCTGCAGAGCCCGACTCCTAGCTAAAACCCCTTTGTAAGTAAGTTATGCTTACCTTATTTTAATATAACTTATATTTAAAATTAGTATTGTTATTATGAACTTATAATAAATATTTGAGCTATTATTATAACTTATATAAGTGTCATTATAATATATTTTTTAACTACTCGCAGTACGGGGAATCTGGTTTAAAGGGCCGCATAGGCTTGTTGGATTTCAGAAGTGCTATATGCCAAAATGGTCCTGTCCTCCGGTGTTTTATGTTTGGCCCCTGTCTGTACATAGTGGTTGGAAAATATTGTTTAACGCTTATATAATAATAATAATACTAAGACTAATAGTTGGTCACGGTAAATATTAGACTAAAATTTAGCGATAATAATGCTAGGTTTCGTCGAAGGAAAATAGAATCGTTAGAAGCAAGCGCTGCCCGATTTTGGAATCATCACCTTAACAAGTGAGTGCATAGTTACTTTCAACTTACACATAGATATGAAGTATTTTATATAAATTACGTGCTATGTGTGCATATTATCTGAATACTTGCTATCTATGCTAGATGAACGTTGTTATACATGTTTTCAATGATTTAAACTGTATATGTATTTTATATCTACGAAAATGTTGGGGTAAAACATGGGTAGATGCAATAGGTGATGTGTGATAAAATGATGAGAGGCCTCGATGTTGATGTTGTTGATTCTGTCATCTAGCGGAGTATGGATGACGACCACGGACTCTTCTAGACAGTCCAGTGGAACACTAGCAGGCTCGCAACCTGTAGGTGTTTGTGAACGATATGTTTACCGGTGTACTCCATCCCCCACATGGTTGCCTTTAGGACATTTATTGCTGAGGAATCCCTTAGCAGTAGTGTTCGTCCCAATGATGATCCTTAGGCTAGGTCCCTTATGATAGGTGTTTAGGGACGTAAAGTGAGGATAACGGGAACGGGTAATCGGGTTATTATTGATCGATGAAATTAATAAACTTATTTATTGTGGGTTGAAAACCCTATGTGCTCACCAGGCTCCCAAGCCTAACCCACTCAGTTTTATGTATTACAGGTAGTGGCGCATGAGCATAGGTGTGATGTTTTGGACGAGGGATTACGGATATAGGCCTGTAGATATGAAATAATGTAGTAAGGCTTATAATGTACTGTTTATGCTTTTGATCTGTACGAACATGATATCCCGAGTCTTTTAATGAAATACATTTCTATGGAAATGCTTTTGATAAATCTTTATCATATTTTTGTTTTGGGACAAATTCCGCAACACTTTCATTTAAAATGTAACTCTGATTTTTAAACAAAGCATAAACAAACCGGTCTTTTCTGGCCGTGATTTTGGGGATGTCACAATACAACCCTTAGGGCACTCCACTAGATGATTACCAATCTACCGGTACTCTAACTAGGATACCACTACTCTTATATCCTGACACACAAGGATATACACTGTAACACATAATATAGTAAGGGAACTCACTTGAATCGAAGACCCAAGGAATCACATAAACACCCACACTCCCTGGACCAATCAGTCCAACGAACCGACTAACACCAAATACATAAATCCTTAATCAATAACTAAAGTCCTTCAAGTTTGACCCAAAGTCAAACATGTCAAAAGTTAATGCTCAACGGTTAAGAAAAGTCAACGGTCAACACAATGTAGAGACCTCTTGGCCACGTCGTGGGCATGTCAGACAAACAGTCGACATGCAGGTCCACGCCACGTTGTGGCAATCCCTTGGCAACGTCGTGGTTCCTTCTAAAATGACATACTCTTTATTAAGTGCTTAATCCCTATAGATCTAAACTCATAACTTCATATCCGGTTTGACTTAATGGATAAAGTTTCCAACTTTATCCATTAGGACTCCACCACAAGGCAAGATCTACAATTCTATATCTAATAAGTCTTTATTGTGACCCAAACTTGTGCATGGACACAAGATGATTCCAAACATGGCTCTTTTCTCAATCATCAAAAGCTTAGAGACCATAAGAGGACCATACAAGCTCTGGAGTTCCTCAAACTCTAAGAGCATCCATGGAAGGGACCAAAACTACCCAAAAATGATCCCAAAACTGAATCTAAAAGATGAAATGCCAAGGTATGAACTTTAGACCTCAAATAGCTCAAAAATCAGAAGATAATGATGGATTCAAACCAGCTCCTTGCTTCCTTGCACCAAAGTGAACTTCCTACTTCCTCAAGTTTTACTAATTAAAGTCCAAAGAATATGCTCTAAGTCAAGAAAATAGGCTCTCAAACATGCATGGAGGGTACGGTTTCGTGTTGAAGGGTTGGAGGCTGGAGAGAATGCCTAAATTGTTGAGATTAGGTGCTTAAATATGGAAGAAACCCTAAGAATCATGGGCCTGCTCTACAGCAGCTGCCACGTTGTGGTCGTCACCTTGTCATGTCGTAGTGTTAATCAGAACACGAGATACATAAGTGTCATGCCACGTCGTGGCACTCCGTACACCACGTCGTGAGATAAGGTTTTCCTCAAAAACCATATCTTTGACCCCTTAAAGTTTTCAACCGATCAACTTTGAAAAATAGGTGTTACATTTCGACTTCAAACGAAAGAGTTATGACAATTTAAAAAAAAAAAGACAGATTTTGCATAGTACCGAAACATAATACAGTTCAACTAAAAAAATCCAATGTCATGGGGCTTATAACTCGATGAATATGGAACCAAAGACGTTTATGTAGTTTAAAATGAACTACAAACAATTAAATACACGTTGAAGTAAATCTTGTCATTCCAACTTCAAACGAAAGAATTATGACATTTTAAAGAAAACAACAAATTGTGCATAGTGCTGGAATAGAAAATAATTCAGATTTGATACCCTATGTTATGGGGTGTAATTCAATCAATATGTATCCGAATAACGTGTTTTTTTCTTTAAACTGTCATAATTCCTTCATTTGAAGTTGGTAAAAATTTTAAATTTAGATATTACAAGCAATAAAGAATAGAGAATATACAAAATTTTTAAATTTAGATATTTATATATGGGAAAAAAAAATAGAGAGGGGTCATGACAATTTTCTTCTGTGTGTGGTGCTCAAATTCGACATGCCAAGCCTTTAACACGGTTTTTGCTGAGCCCTTTGCAGAAAAAACCAAAAACTGGTTAAGGAGTAAACATGGAACCGAGAAACGGACTAAATACCACTTTCCGGTTCCAATCAGTTCCGGTTCCGTTCTACTATCAAGTGTGTTATCTAAAATGATATCGGAACCGAACCAACCCGAATTAGATCGGAACCAAAAACTAAAATAATGAATCAGGCAGGGGCGGACCTAGTAGGTGTCCCGGTGTGGTACCAGCAACACCTTCTTTTTCTGTCCATAGTGAAATTTTTTTCGAGTTTTTGATTTTTTTTACCTATTTCTTCTATATCGACAACACCTACTATATATTCCTACGTTCGCCCCTAGAATCAGGATAACCAAATTAAATACAACACCATTACTCGGTTCCAACCTATTTAGGTTTCAATTCAATTTTTTGGTTAAAAAACTCTAACATATTTAGGTTTCAATTCAAATTTTTGGTTAAAAAACTCAACAAGTTTGAAAAGGATAATAAGAAAAAGAAAAGAAAAAAAACATGACTAAAGATGACGAAAGAGGATAGGTAAGATTGTTACTCCCAACAGTACACACTTATTTACCTCCCCTTCCCAGCAAAGCTACTACGCCTCTTACTTTCTCTCTCTTCATGTCAGAATCAAAATGTGAGCAACTGATCTGAGAGCCATAATACCCAGACCCCATTCAGCAAATTTGTTATTGTTTAACATTTTGGGGCTACCAAGTCGTAATCAGCCATGGCAGCTGCTCTTGAATGCTGGTCTAGCCGTACGAGCACTGATGAAGACATGGTGGAGCAAGGTCTCATGCGAACCGGAGACAGATCGGAATCTTCAACCGCCGCCGTTGATACCTCTTCATCTTCCTCCTCCCCCTCCGCTTCCGCCGGTGGTTCTCTTAAAGACAGTTCCATGATGCAGAAGAAGTTTCAGAAACTCAGCCGCAATGTATCAGAAGCCATTGCGTCTCTCAAGAACTCTTTGAATCTCGACCCGGCCCGAGATTCGAATCCGACCCGGATCGATAGTTCCCGGAAACATGTCTGGGGAAGCGTCGTTCGGAATTTGACTCAGCTTTATCCCGGAAGTCAACTCCCCGAGAAGCTCGTTTCCAATATCCGGAAGCATTATGATTCTCTACCTCTCAGGTCTTTACTCTATCAACAAACATCTAATCTTAGGGCTTTGTAAATTCAAATTTTCGTAACACCCATCATTGCTTTACCTTCTTTAATCTCTGTTTTTTTGCTAAATCTGATTAAAAACTATAAAATCATGTTCATGGTGATGTATCCGACAGTTATGCACAAGCAGGATTCGAAATGAAGGATGTGTTCTTACATGTTAGATTGATAGAACAAGCATCAGCTGATGACCTCCCAGCTATAATGATACAAGAACTTTCAGACGAAGAACCTCAAGGATCTGTTTTCAAGCTCACTTTCGCCTGCAATTCATCACTTTCATGGCCAACCATGTCGGGAGCACTAGATACGTTATCAATTTCTTGCAAGAAGATACAGATCTTTGAGAAAAAAGGGTTCACATTAGGAGTCATTCTTCTTTCGATTCCAATCCAACCAGAGCAAGAGAAAACATTCAAATCCCGGATAGAAACCGCTTTGAAATCAGCTTTAAAAAAGCCGAATAAAACAAATTCTATGAAGCTCCCATTTGGGCTTTGTGGGTGTCAAGAAGAGGGTACAAAGGGAAAAGAGTTTGGTGAACCCGAAGACGATTCCAACACCCAAAATTACCAAAATGGGGTCGAAACTTTGACTCCAAGTTCATCAAAATTGAAACTAGAATTACCTCTACCCAAATCATCAATAGTAATATCCGTTGATGAGTGGCAAACAGTTCAATCCGGGGTCGATGAGATCAAAAAATGGTTATTAAACCCCGATAGTTTAGAGTTCATTGATCAAATTGGATCCGGTAGATTTAAAGGAACATACAAAGGTAAAAAAGTCGGGATCGAGAAGCTAAAAGGATGTGAAAAGGGTAATTCATACCAATTTGAAATCCGAAAAGATCTTCTAGAGTTAATGACATGTGGGCATAAAAACATTTTACAATTTTATGGTGTATGTATCGATGATGTTCATGGTTTATGTGTTGTGACTAAGTTGATGGAGGGTGGATCGGTTCATGATCGAATCATGGTTAAAAACAAAAAGATTCAAACGAAAGAGATTATACGAATTGCTTTAGATGTTGCGGAAGGGATGAAGTTCATGAATGATCATGGTGTTGCGTATAGAGATCTTAACACGCAACGAATTTTATTGGATAAAAACTTGAACGCATGTTTAGGTGATATGGGCATTGTTGGGGCTTGTAAAAGTGTGGGTGAGACTATGGATTATGAAATGGATGGCTACCGTTGGCTTGCTCCCGAGGTTAGTTTTCTTTACTCTTGTTAATCTGTTAAGTCGTTCTTTCTGTATTAAGTTAAAAAGAAACAACCATATATAAGATTAAATAAAAAAAGTAACAAAAATTTCAACATCATTAGGTGACCATATTAGACATTATTATCACTCTTGCTTAACTTTTGGCTTTATTAAACCACTTGCATCATTTCACTTGATAACAAATGCATCCAATTAATGACACAAGTTCCATCAAATTAGTTTCCAATGATGCCCTCCACTAACAAATTCAAAAAACAAAAAAAAAACTATTATTTTTATACCGTTTTATTCCGTGATGCGGGACCCACAAAATAAAAACAATTTTTTTTTACAGATAATTGCGGGGGACCCGGAAACGGTCACGGAGACATGGATGAGCAATGTGTTTAGTTTTGGAATGGTGGTTTGGGAAATGGTGACTGGGGAGGCGGCATACTCCGCGCTCTCGCCCGTACAAGCTGCGGTGGGGATCGCCGCGTGTGGGCTTAGACCCGATATACCGAAAGATTGTCCTCAAAATCTCCGGTCTTTAATGAACAAATGTTGGAATAATATTCCTTCAAAAAGGCCTCCGTTTTTGGAGATTCTTTCGTTGTTGACTCGGTCAAACAATAACAGTAACAATAACAATAACAGTTTTAGCAGGTGACAGAAGAAATTGATGTTTAGTTAGCATACAGAAATGCATGGGTTGATTTTGCAACATAAAATAGTTGCGATAAAGATGTTCATACTACCAGCCATGGTTTCATTTTGATTTTTTTTTTTGGGTTAAATGCTAGAAATAGCAACGTATTTTCATTGGTTTATTTTATTATAACATCATGCTTCCATTTCTTTCTATTACAAAAGCGTGTTTTGAAAAAGGTATCTATTTAAATACAAAACAAATTTTACTGGATTTTACAAAATATTGGATAGATTTTCGAAATATAATGATGTAACTGAAAAAAATGGAAAGAATAATGTTATAATACATAAGTAAATGAATATACGTTGTTGCTTTTGGTATGATTTGATTTTGGGGGAACATGGGAAATCGTTAAAAGGAGCTACAAAGAGATGAAAATGTGAAGTTTTGGAGTGATTGAAGGGATTTTGTCTTGAGTTTGATGTTTATGTTTGTAGTTGTGGGCCCTTTATGTCTTTGATGTGAAAAGTATATGAAATCTTTCTTTTGGTTCATTTGCATACCTGTCTTTGAACTTAAAGAGATCTGTATTTATTTTTTTAATATATTTACGATGTATGAAGTTAGAATATAATTTATATGACTTTTGGCTAAGTTTTGTTCAAAGATTCTTCAAAATAATGAAACTTGTATATGAAAAATAGTCAAAGATGGAGGACAAAAGATTCAAAGAATATGAAAATAAGTGACTTTTTGGATTTTTGCACTAGTATTTCTACTCTACAATTATTATTAGTTTCTTTTAGTATTATTAAATAGGAATCAAGTTTTATACTTATTTATCTATATAGTATACACCTCGTTTTTTTTTTTTTTTCAAATCAAATTCTCAACTTTCAATTTTGTTTAAATGATAACCTTTTCTATTTTTTTTCTTTGTTGTGTTGTTATAAAACTTTATTTCACATGGAAAAATTGTAGAAAATAGTAACTTATTTTGCTCTTGTTACCGATATAGGCTATATACTTTACTATTTACCAATAATTTTGTTTGTATTTTTACTTTTCACCCATACTAGCAATGTATTTTGTATTTTCCTACTCTTAATACAAACATACTTATATTTCGCTTGTATCTACTTATATGGTCAATGTATTTTATTTTGATACATAATGTTATTTCTGAAGAAAATATAAACACATTGTTATTATGGGAATTTTTTATAAATATGTTGTTACATTTATATGTAAATATGTATTACAACAAACTATAGTTTTCATGTTACTTATTATTGGCAAAAAGTATAAACATGTTCCTATTTTGGTAATGATGGGTAATTAAATAAAATACATTGAGAGAGAGAGAGAGAGAGAGAGAGAGAGAGAGAGAGAGAGAGAGAGAGAGAGAGAGAGAGAGAGAGAGAGAGAGAGAGAGAGAGAGTCCTTTTTTTCACAAAATAGAACAATTATGAAGCTTGATCAATAGTTAGGTGTTTGTTTTTTCGAAGCTAAAATGCTTGAAGTCTGCGGATCATTTCTGCTATCTGTAACCCTTAACAGAAGAGGGGGACCAAACAGCTACAACATATAATAAAAAGTCTGTTTGTTTTTTAACCTCTGCAGACTGCTACAATAAGTTAAAGTAAGGCGTGAAGAAGTTTGAAACAGAGGGTTAAATGCTGCGTCATGCAGCACACGCGCAACAGTTTTTAAGTCAGAAATCTTCCAAAAAACAAACAATTGTAAAGGGCCAAGTGCTACGCGGCGCAACAATAAATGGTTAGAAGTGTTTTTTTTTTAAAAAAAATAGCACCTTAGTGTTCCTTTTATATATAAACATTTTTACAAAATTAGAATAAAACTAAAATTTGATTACTATGTAAATTAAACTGTTTTGGAATAACTCCAACCCAACACCAAAAATCTTAGAGTAAAGTATACAAATGGTCCCTAATTTATTTTTTTAACTCGAAAGGTCTCTATAGATTGTTTTTGTTACGCGTTTGGTCCCTACTATTTATTTTTGTTACACGCTTGGTCCCTGTCTTACCTAAAAATACTATTATTTAAATACGGAAAAATGATGAGGTATGTAAGGTATGTTGAGGGTGTGGGGTTGGGGGTGTGTCTATTTAAATAAATTAAAAAAATTAAAGGTAGAATAGTTTTTTTAGGTAAGACAGGGACTAAGCGTGTAACAAAAACAAACAATAAAGACCTTATGAGTTAAAAAAATAAGTTAGGGACCAAACGCGTAAATTACCCTAAACTATAAGGACAATTTGTGTAATTTACTCAAAATCTTACTTTCTGCACCAAGTTGGTGATAATCTTCATTCA
The DNA here is from genome assembly GCF_002870075.4 of Lactuca sativa. Classification (NCBI taxonomy): domain Eukaryota; kingdom Viridiplantae; phylum Streptophyta; class Magnoliopsida; order Asterales; family Asteraceae; genus Lactuca; species Lactuca sativa. Next base: position 182,373,554 of record NC_056630.2, on the reverse strand, counting down.
ATCTCATTTCATTACTTACATCATTTTTTCATATAAAAGACATAACATCAAATTTAGTATAATATTATTCATTTACATCATTCAACGTTTCATGTATTACTTTTAATGCCTCAAATTTTATTTATTTTTACTTTATCAAAAATATAACTAGGTATATTCAAAATATAATAATTATTAAACAGTTCAATTCTAGATTAATATGACTAGGTATATTGTACATGTAATAATTTATTTGGTTATAAGTTTGTAATAATATGTTATAAAGTTTTTACAAAAAAAAAGATGTAAAAAAATAGTAAGTTGAAGGTATTTTTGACAATTTATATAAGACTAGAAACATATATACTATAGGATATACTTTTCGATGCAAAAATGGTATAAGATTAAAGATAAAACAATATCGCACCATTTTTTTACACCATTTTGGTATAAAAATTTAAGCTATGTTGGAGATGTTCTCATAAGCCGTCACATCATCGGTCCACATCAACAACAAACATATTCATGTCAACAAAAAGATACAAAATTTCACAAGAATAGAACACATGCTATCAATGCTAAACACATCTCTCAAAGTCTTGAAACATCAAAAATATTTATTAACTTTTATCGGCACCTTCGTCAAAATAAGATGCTCCCCTCACCCGAAACGCAAGTTGTTTGGAATGCTTTAGCACACGCCTCTCGTCAAAGCTTTCCCATCCTTCAAACTACAATCACAACCCTTGGATCAAATTCATCTGACAACTGCTTTCCAATCTCGGCCATTGATTGTTATACAAAATACTAGCAACTTTGGATGAAAATTACATACCTCTCGAAGCATGTCCATTGTTATTTCCGTGCCATGGAGGTCTAGGGTTGAAAGTTGGGTGCAATTTTTTAATAGTGTCATAGGAAGTGATTTAAGCCCGTTGTTGTGGAGATGTAAAGCCTACAAGTAGTTGAAGACAATCTTAATAAAGTTGGCCCAGATATAGACATGACACTGACATGACATGACATGACAGCTTTATACTGCGTTTGACACGATTGGACTGAGATGTGAACCCTACAAAATTTTCAAACTTTTGTCCAACCAAAAAATGCGAAACAAGGTGGGACATAGACTTGCTCTCGATCGCAATCTCTCATCTGTGCAAAAGACGTAAATGCCCTCCTCATTCTATTCATAAAAAATAGCCATAGAAGGCTTAAACTTAATACCTTGAGATTTCCTAAATTGCTGAAAGTTTCTGGAAGCTCTACAAGAAGATTTGATGAAAGATCAACCTGTATAGTGTATAGATTCAAATTATGGATAAAAAAAACTGAATTTTACAAAAAGGAGTCGGATTTCAGAGATAAATATGAAATCTCTGACTTCAACAAGAGAAGAACAGCTCCCTATGCATGAAGTGATGGTGCTAATCCTTCATATAAAATATAAATTCTCATTAGATGTCTCATGAAAATTGCAACGTTTTTTTCTTATTGGTAAGTCTTTAATCGATAATTTAATTGTTAGAATTTAGAAAATTAGCCATGATAAAGAGTGAATATGAACATGTTACCTATTGTCATTAGCTTCTAAAACCTCGAGATGAGCTAGAAATCCTATTTCATCAGGAAGACATGTTAACTTGTTGTTTGCAACATGAAGTTCCTTCAAAGTAGTTAATGCTCCCAAATCGGAGGGTAAAGTTGTCAAACTGCAAATATTATATCATCAATGTAGTTGGTATGAAAGATAATTGTTGCAAGGCCATTATAAGACAAAGAGATGCTTACAGATTCTGGCTCAAAGACAGAAAAGAAAGAGATTTTAATGCTGAAAGTCCTTTCCAGCTAACAGATTCGTCTTCTATGCAGTTTGAATTCAAGAGAAGTTTCTAACAAATAAAGGAACAATCAACATATTACTACTTTTTTTTCAACAGGAATCTTTCATTCAAATTAACAAGTATGACACTCTTACCTGCAAAGAACTCAATCCACCAATAGCTTCGGGTATATCTTGTATCGAGTTACAACTGAGATCAAGAAATCTTACAGAAGATCCACAATTCCATACTTCTTGAGGTATGACCTTTATGTCACCATTAGAAAGTGCTATGACTCCAGTAAGCTTCCATCTTTCAAATTGACTCTTCACGACAGTCGCTTGTTTCTCCTTTCTATTGTTCTCAGAAGTTCTTCTTAAATTTGAGACCACCGGAGATTCCTTTTTGATCGGACCACTCTATAAGAAGCAAAAATATTCCCTCAATCAAAACCTAATACACCCAATTCCTTAACAATCACATTCAACTGACAGATTGCAAATTCTAAACTAGATTACTGATCGATACACATGAATTTTCAAATTACCCCTTGATGTAGACCCTGGGAAGCTAAGAGCTGGATCTTATAGACTCCATTGTATGTCCCCAATGAACTAAACTTCATTTCATCGTCAAGAATTTTCCCTGTAACATTATGTTCCTTGAAATTAGGTTTTTTTTTTCGTGTGTTGAAGATGATGCGTGTTTGGTAAACAGGGATGGTTACCTTTAGCGATAAGTTTTTGACCGCGAGGAAGAACATCGGTGAGTGGTTGAAGCGCAGACTTTAGGTCTTTAACGGTTGATTCAACAGAAAGGTTCACCGGTATCGATCGTCCGTTGAACTTCACGCTAATTTTAATAGTGTTTGCGGGATCGCTTCCGTCACCGGTAGCGCCGTTTGTCGCCATTCCGACCTCTCGAGCTCAAACCAGTTTGCAATAGAGGATGATATACAACCGTAATTGCAAAAATGGTCGTAAAAAATGTAATTTTTGTTGTGGTTTGCTCCAAAGAAAAAATTAAATTTAATACACTTGATATTTTATTTTTTCATTTCTTCTATTTACTTTTTAATTATTATATATATATATATATATATATATATATATATATATATATATATATATATATATATATATATATATATATATATATATATATGTTTAATTGACAAAATAAAAAATGTTGAAAATTGGGGAATTATTCTCAGCCAATCTAACATGTTCAAATTAAAAAAAATACGCATGTCCATTTTTATTAAGAATATCTTTGTAAATTAGCAACTTTTTTACATAGAACTTACCTGTTCGTGTTATCAATTTCCAATTTGATGATATCTTTATCTCGTTTGAATCGGATATGAGAAATTCATTATCAAGATTATTTTCTTTATATAACTCGTTAGCAATTATACATATTCATTCCATTAATCGTGAAGTTTCGCATCTGTGTTTCAGTTTTCTAATTCGTTTTCAGTTTTCCGATTTGATCAGGTATGTATATCGTTTGAATCGGATAGATCGGAGTTCATTATCAAAATTATTGCTTTTTATAATTTGTTTGGAATTACGCTTATTATATTCGTTTTGGAGTTGTTTCATCGGAGTTCATTATCAAGATTATCAAGTTTCGAATATGTATTGGAGTTATTTCATCGGATTTTTGTTAAGTAGTTTGAGATATTTATTTCATCAGTTATATCGTTGTAGTTTTTACGCTCTGTACTGAGAGAGAGTGCTTAATTATATCATCTGATCATATATGATTTAAGTTTCTTTCAGATATTTTATACGTTAAGGTGAGATATATTCGAAGTTAACCAGGTTTTCATCTTTACGACTTTTTTTATGAGATATATTCGATATTAAGATTGTTTTTGTTTATTTATATAGATCATTTGGTGTATTATGTCGAATTCTAGTGTTATTGATGGTGATTTGTATTCTTCTATGAGTGAGAGTGAAGAAGAAGATGTTGAGAACTCATTTTTTGAAGGTATCAGTTATTGAATTATTTTGTTGTTTTTAATTTTGTTGATTATCATTTATTTACATATGAATATGTTAATATGAATAAATTGTTGTCTTTTTCATATATGAATAAACATGTGATAATTGTAATTTTGAATTTATTATTTTTTTTCGTTTTATTCATATATGAATAAGTTATGTTTTATTTACATATGAATATGTTAAAATGAGTAAATTGTTGTCTTATTCATATATGAATAAACGTGTGTTAATTGTAATTTCGAATTTATTATTTTTTCGTTTTATTCATATATGAATAAGTTATGTTTTATTTTATATATTTTGAATCCTCATGAATTTTATGTATTCATATATGAATGTTTTATTCATATATGAATGTTTTTTGTTTTATTTATATGATTTTTATGTATTCATATATATATATTATTGTTTTATTCATGCATTATTATTTTAGGTGGTGAATCTTCAAGTTCAGTACATGATTCACAATATTTTGATGATATAATTGGAGAACATGTCTATAAGCCAGATGTACCTGTTCAACTTATTCCATTTAAGGGTTTAATCTTCAAATCATTAAAGTTGGCTATCAAAATGTATTCTGAGTATGCTGAAATTGGTGGTTTTGATGTTAGACCGAGCACACAGTCAAGGTTTGATAACAAGATTATAAAGAAGAAACATGTTATATGTAATCGTGGTGGTAAACAGAAAAAGAAATCTTGTGACACATTTGTAACATCCCGAAATATCAAGAGTAAAGTTGAATGGCTAAAAGAGTAAATTGGGAAGGGGAACTCGGCGAGTCCATGGGTGGACTCGGCGAGTAGGGTCGCGACTTTGGTCGCGTGTTAAGTGGCCGACTCGGCGAGTCAGCGGATGGACTCGGCGAGTAGGCGCTGAGTGGAGAAAACCCTAAATCCAGAGGAAGAGCCCTATATAAAGAACATTATACCCTCTCCCCAGCCTCTTTACCCTCTGTTGAAGTCCAGAAAGCCCTGAGGCGCGTTTTTGAGGGATTAGAGTGCATTTAGAGCTTGGAGAAGTGATTGTTGAAGGAATCTTGAAGGAAAAGAGACTTGGGTCAAAGGGCTTTGCAAGGATTCAGATTAATCTTCTCTTGGAGCTTCCTTTTGAGGTATTATTTCATTGTTTGAGCTGCTATTATCTAGATTCATCATTTTTGGAGGTGTTAGAGATCATATCCTTTGGTGTATTGGAGTTTAGAGGTTAGATCTGAGGTTGCTACCTCAGATCTGGAATGGAGAAGGGTTGGAATGCATAAAAGTCCCTGTTTTTGAGTGATTGAAGGAGCTATCTTGTCCCAAGCCCAAAACCTATAGTGAAAATGCCTAGATCTCCTTGGATTCACGTAAAGTTTGCCACTTTACGTGATGGATGGCCTTAGGAAGGGTAGATCTATGGTTTGTGTCACACCCCCAAACCAAGGATGGTGGAAACGTCCAGGGGTGGAGGACTTCATGTACAGTATCACAACAACATGTATAATAGTGCTCAAAGTAAATACAACCATCATAAATATAATTGAAAAAGTTACACCAAAGTATATGTTTACATGTTTCAAAATCAATTACATTATGATGACAAAAATAAATTGTTGACGGTTTAACGTCCCATCCTCAAAGCGCTGAAGTTTTCCTGTTTCACTGATTTCCTGAGAATACAAGTAGTTTTGAAAAGTGTCAACAATTAAGTTGGTGAGTTCATAAGAGTTTTGTTTGGAGTAGAAACCGTTTTCCTTTTAAAAGCGATAGGATATGAATCCAGAAAATCCAATATTTTCTTAGTTAGGTGTAAACAGAATATTCCTATATGATGTGTTGATGTATCCTAGATTGACCCGTAGATTTCCTCTATAATTGTCCAGCGTATATAAGTTATATAAGATTTAAGTTAGATAAAACGTTGAATGTAGTGGGTCTGCCCTAGGTCCACAACCCAACGAGGAACAGGAGATGAGGCGGGCACCACCAATTCTAAGCCAATCCAGACTAAATTCTTGTAGGACTCAAGCATATACGCTCAACGATTATAGTTGAAGTCTAACAATGCGAAAATTTAATGTGAATATAACCTATACATATCATAGTTCACCGGGGAGTAATAGGGATTAGTGAACCTGAACTATGCATATGATAGCTTATCAAAAGTGATGGTGATGGTGAATATAACCTATACATATCAAAAGTGATGGTGGATATAACCTATACATATCATAGTTCACCGGGGAGTAATAGAGATTAGTGAACCTGAACTATGCATATGATAGCTTATCAAAAGTGATGGTGATGGTGAATTCCTTTCTTGTAATTAAGTTCCTAGGGTAGATGAAACATAAACTATACCTATTATAGTTTATCACTTTGTTTGTAATATATATTTTCCATAACTATACCGATTATAACTAGCGTGTTCGTTTGTGGGGGTATAATGGCTTAACTATACTTATTATAGATTATCATAATTGTCCATAGTGGCAATAAATCTTTTGTATGTGTGAAGCCTTTAATAATGTGTTTGTTATATAAATAACCCTAAACTATACCTATTATAGTTTATCAATTATTTGTGTGGGTAGTGAGCATAGGCCTTTCTTGTCATAATTTACCAATGTTTGTATTTTAATGGGTATAGCCTTGTAATATCATTTATATATTTACCATACTTGTGGAGGTGTAAATCCATTTATTTTCTGATGTATGTCTATATAAGAATACAAAATTGTCATATATTGCAACTACACATAAACACATAACGATGTATACCTTGCTCAACATGTTACAAGGTGAAATGAAATTTATAGTATTTTTCTGTTAATAACGTTTTCTGTAACTGTTATTGGAAAAATTGTAGAAAAATCATAAAATGTCCAAATCAAGTTCTGTAACTTCTGAGAGTTTGGAAAATGAGTCTAGTTTGTTCATAATTTTTATTATAATTTTTAATGACTTCTTACTTATGTGAAAAAGTCCATAATCACAGACTGGTCCGGATTGATGTTTGAAATGATAGGCAGTTTTGTAAAAATCACCATAAATTGTAGAAAAATCGTATGGAGATGTGCAAGTAGTAATTTTAAAGCTAAGAAGTGGAACTACATGCACCTAAAACAGTTTTGAAAACTAAAATGTTTAAGTTGTCCAAAACAGTCCGTGAATGGGGTTGAACTTTTCTGATGAAGGCTGTTAGAAAAATTTAGTTATGTTCTTGGTGTTTTAACTTGTATTCCCCCCTAAAAACTTGAGAAAACATGAAAATGTAGGGGTATGAACTCACCTTGTGTGATTTCAGTAGATAAGTGTTGAAGAAGAGAAGTGTTCAACCCAAGAACACTTGAAGAATCACTTGAAGATTCGAAGCTCTAACACAAATATAATGGAGTTTGTGTAAGATATCCATGATTTGAGTGGAAATAATTGAGATAATCATGAAGAGAATGGATTATGCTTACCAAATGTGGAGGAAAAACTCAAGATCAGCCCTTGAATCTCGAATTTCTAGAGAGAGGAAGTGAGAGAGAGAATAGTTTGCTCTTTTTGGTGAAAGAGAGAAAATGAGAGAAATGAGGAGAGAGGAGGCTTTTCTAGCCTTTGACCAATTGTGGGGTTGGAAAAAGGTGGGAAAAGTACAATGAAATGACTAGGTAAGGGCTGATGGGGAATAGTGACATGGAGTGGGTGATGGAGGTTGCTTGTGTCATAAAATAAAGGAAAGTCAACACTCCACCTCTTTGTACTTTACCCACTAGCTTTTATTATTTAAATAAAGATTTTTATGAAAATATGATTGAATTGTGAATATTTAGGGTTTATTATATTAAAATATGATTTTGGGTGAAAATCCCGCGTTAAAATAATTAAAAACGGGCTTAAAACGCAAATTTGGTTGAAAACCGGGAGAAAAGTGCTTCCCAGCGAGACCTCTCGGTCCTAGGCCGATGTTCGGTCCCTAGGCCGAGGCTCGGTCCATGTTGATGCTGAGTCGGAACGAAAGGCGCGAGCCGGAAGCGAGAGGCGAAGGGCGAAGGCGAGGGTTCGGTCAGAAGGCTCGGTCCGAAGGGTCAGCAGGGAAGCTTCGGTTCGGAGATGAGAGGCTAGAATGTCAAAACCGAACGAACTGTAGTGAACAGTACCTTCGGTTCGGTTAGTGAACAGTACCTTCGGTTCGGATCAGCAGCCTTCTTCATCAGGAGGGTTCGGTTCCTAAGAGGGGTTTCGGTTCCTAAGGTCCGTTTTTCGCGTAGACTTCCGTTTTTGGGCTGTTTTCGCCAAATTCGAGGGTCGGGATGCCCCGAGTGATTATAGAAAGTTGGGAGAGATTTCGAGAGAGATTTGAGAGAGATTCCACATACTTAGAGAGATTTGGGAGAGATTTGACATACTTGGAGAGATGTCTCATACAAAGAGATATATGGGAGAGATTTCACATACTTAGAGAGATTTGGGAGAGATTTGACATACTTGGAGAGATTTCTCATACAAAGAGATATGTGGGAGAGATTTCACATACTTAGAGAGATTTGGGAGAGATTTGACATACTTGGAGAGATTTCTCATACAAAGAGATATGTGGGAGAGATTTCACATACTTAGAGAGATTTGGGAGAGATTTGACATACTTGGAGAGATTTCTCATACAAAGAGATATGTGGGAGAGATTTCACATACTTAGAGAGATTTGGGAGAGATTTGACATACTTGGAGAGATTTCTCATACAAAGAGATATGTGGGAGAGATTTCACATACTTAGAGAGATTTGGGAGAGATTTGACATAAGAAGAGATAGAGTGAAAACGATTGAGAGAGGTTTCATTGGTGACCTTTTTGAGTGTTCGGCTTTGCAATGCAGGGTCCGTAAGCCCCGTTAAGCCTTGTTTAAGGATCTTGCACACTCCCGATGAGTATGTAACATTGTTTTATCGGTTTGGCTCTCCACATACCACCGTTTTAGGTTAAGGAGATCTAGAGGTACGCACTTTTTGATTTATGATCTCTCATTAGAATAGAGAGTTGTTTAGAAATTACTTAACGTAAACTCTAGTGCTCATGGCAAATTGAGTTGACCGGTTTGACTTGTTGACTTTAATTGGCTTTGACTTGACTGAAAATTGACAGTTGTCACAGTTTGGATCATCTGCATGGCTTGGAAAGCCTCGATATGGATTCAGACCCGGTGGTACTCGGCGAGTCACATGGGTAGACTCGGCGAGTTGCTTGAAGATAGGCTGTAACTCGGCGAGTTGGAAGAACAACTCGGCGAGTTGGATGAAGATGGCCTGGAACTCGACGAGTTGGAAGAACAACTCGGCGAGTAAGTTGAAGATAGCCTTAGACTTGACGAGTCTGTTCTTGGACTCGGCGAGTCTTGTCGAAGAGTCCCAATCTTTTCTGGTTGAGCCGAGAATCGGTGAGTCAAGGGATGACTCGGTGAGTTGTGTGTGAGTGGACTCAGAGTTGTTGGACTCGGCGAGTCTCGGGGTGACTCGGTGAGTTGGGTCGCGGATTGAAGGAAATGTTGGACATGGGGACTCGGCGAGTCATCGGGTTGACTCAGCGAGTAGAGTCAGTCAGGGGTTGACATTGACTTTGACCAAGGGTTGACTAGTTGTCTTCCAGGGGTATTTTGGTAATTATTGAGTTCAGTGCTTTGGTGTTGTTCAGTGGAGGAGTTCGTGTCGGAGTTTGGAGCAGCGAGATCTTATCTTTTCAGCCGACAGTTTCGAGGTGAGTTATCCTCACTATATCAACAGGGTCTAAGGCACCAAGGCCGGCCCTTTATCTGATTGAGATCCGGGTATTTGTTGTATGTTATTGCTTTGATATGTTGCATCCTGGTAGCTAGGATGGTATATGTTAGAGACCTGGTTGAGGTCGGTATCCTGAGATGTAGGGTGATGCTATGCTAGTGACCGGTTAGGTCGGTATCTTGGTTAGGATGATGATATGTTATGTGATCTGTTTGATCGGTTTGTTGACTGTGAATTGTTATATGATTATATGTTTATGTGCACATGGTTGTTTGGATTGGAGTTGGGTTGAGACGGGTCCTGCTTTGTGTTGTAGGCCAAGATACCCAGGGCGGACCGGTTGTCCCGAAGGCCCAGCGAGCGGTCCGGATAGGCTGTAAGCCCCAAGAGGGCGGGCCAGACGTGCCGAGGCTCGGAGAGTGGACCAGGCCGACAGAAGGCCCGGCGCGGGCGGACCAGTCATACTGTAGACTCAGAGAGTGGACCGGGTGGATTGAAGGCCCGGTGCGGGTGGACCAATCACACTGTAAACTCGATGTATATGGCTAGACTCAGAGGGTGGACCAGGTGGACTGTTGGCCGGTGCGGCGGACCAGTCATACTATAGACTCAGAGAGTGGACCGGGTGGATTGAAGGCCCGGTGCGGGCGGACCAATCACACTGTAGACTCGATGTATATGGCTAGACTCGGTGGGTGGACCAGGTGGACTGTTGGCCGGTGCGGCGGACCAGTCACACAGTAGACCCGAAGTGCATGGCTGTTCTGTGATTGGATATGTTATGGCATGTTATGCGTGTATGGTATATGTGGTTGGTATTTTGGGGATATCTCACTAAGCTTTCGAGCTTACAGTTGTGGTTTAATGTTTTTCAGGTTCTTCAGGAGACCATGGCAAGGCGAAGGCGTGATGGTACCGCTCCTCATGTTTTTTTCGTGATGTGATTCTGGGAATACTTTAAATAAATTGTATTGAAAACCTTTTTTGTAATAACTTTGATGGAATTGGGTTGTTTTTGAAAAAATTAAATTGGTTGGAATTTTTCGGTCGTTACAAGTTGGTATCAGAGCCTTGGTTCGAGTGAATTGGAGGAACACTCGTGTGACTCTAGTCTCAAATCGAGGAGAGTTTTCAAAAGAGAATTTAAAATGGTTTTCAAAATGTGTAAAGGAGTACGCGGAGGTACGATCAGCCGGAGCCAGTAAGTAACCCCAAAATACCATACATGATATTTGTTTTTTATCTTTGATAGAACAGCATGCTAGTGCTAGGCTAGGGATCTTCAAGATTTCATGATAATGCTGCCTGATTTGTGATGCCTGTAGCCTAGGGTTTCCTTGTGGGAGATTTCCAGTGTTCCTCTAGTGGTGAGGGTTGAGTGCTTGTTTGTATGTTTTCTCTAGGGCGTTGTGGTAGTACTTCATATAAATATGGGTAGGTGTGTAAGGTAGTATGGGCCGTACTACTGAAAGCACAGGACCCATACGCGTATCAGGGAAACCATGACCTCTAGAGTGGGGTTGAGAGTTGGTTCCCGGGGTAGTGGGAAGTGTCTGAGATTTTGTGGTGTTATTTCAGTATGGAGATTCCGAGACATGCTGGGAGTGGATCCGGATCAGGATCGGGAGCAGGAGAGGGAGTTCCGGGTGGGTCAGTACCGCCCGAGGTTATTGGTCAGATGAGCACGTGCGAGTTGGATGCGAGGATTCGTGAGATCCTGCATGATGAGGTTACTGCGTTGTTCCGGGCCGAGTTGCCGGAAGTGTTAGGGTCGATCAAGACCGCCATGGTTGAGTATTTTGATGAGCGCTATGCAGCTATCATAGAGACGGTTGCCGCGGCGGCTACATCGGCTGTAGCAGCGGCAGTGGGAGGAGCTAGTCGGGGTTTTCAGTATCGGGACTTCGATAATACAAAGCGTCCCACCTTTGATGGAGTTCAGGACCCGATTGTTGCTATGAGATGGTTATCGGACATGGAGGGGTGTTTCTTCACGTGTTCATGCCCTGCCGATCAGCGGGTGAGGTGTGCTCTGAACCTGTTGAGGCTCGGGGTGAAGGATTGGTGGAGATTGACCATTGGGTCATATTCGGATGCGCAGAGGGCTGCGGTTTCATGGGATCAGTTCAGAGAGATGTTCAACACTCATTATGTTCCACAAGTTGAGAGAGAGAGAGAGAGATTGGCTCAGGAGTTCCTTGAGCTGAAGCAGGGTTCGGAGTCGGTGACTGAAATCACCAGGATGTTCACTGAGAGGACGATGTTCTGCCTTGAGTTCGCTTCGGATCAGGCTCAGATGTCTCGATATCTGAGCGTGCTCAAGAGGGATATCAGACAGTTTGTGTCTACGCAGAGGTGCGAGACTTTGTTGGAGTTGCAGGAGGCCGCCAGGCGCCACGAGTTAGAGATTGAGTTGCAGTTGCGTGAGCTGAGGTAGGCTCCGGTGCAGTCGCAGCCGGCGCCGAAACGGTCCAAGACCGTTGATTCTAGGATGGGAGATCTGAGTAGCCACACTTGTGGGAACTGTGGGAGGAGTCACACTGGAGTTTGTAGGTCCGGTGGTGCATGCCACAAGTGCGGAAAAGAGGGGCACTATGCGAGGGATTGTTGGCAGTCAGCGCCGGTTCGGGATTTGAGGATTTGTTATCATTGTCATCAGGTTAGACATTTGAGGGTCAACTGTCCATAGCTCGCTGCAGGACCGGTGCAGGCTCCAGCACCGGTCACTTTGAGGATCACGGGTGGAGGTCAGGGTGGAGCGGAGCCCCCAAGGGCTCAGGGTCGTGCTTTTCAGCTTACAGCAGAGGAGGTCAGAGCAGTGCCGGATGCAGCTGCGGGTATGTTTCTTTCTTGATGTCTTGTTTATCTTATGGCTATTGTGGAGTATCGGTTATCTGCTAGTCTCATTGTGTGGTTTTTGGTGTGGTATTTGTTGTTTTTGAGGGTTATGGTTTGGTTATGGGTTATTGTTTGGGAATTTCGTTGGTTATCATTCATGAGGGTTATTAGTGGAAATCTGGCGTTGGTCTGAATGTCGGGTAGCATATGCTTTCTGAGGAGTGGTTAGCTGCAGATTGAGTTTCTTTCGAGCGGGATGATCGGTGTGGAAATGGGATTTTTGTTAAGGTTGTTAGTGCTAGTGGGAATCAGTCCGCGTGTAAGTGTTGGTTTTGTGCGGGGTTGTTTTGGGAGGTCTGTGATAGCGCTCGATGGTTGATAGTCAGTGCCCTAAGCGGGGGTGAATTGGAAAATTCTCCGGAAGATTGATAAGCATGTGAGGTTGTTTAGATGTTTGGGATGCAACAATGTTCTGTCAGCCGAGAGCGTAGGCTGGTATGAGTAAGAGGAAGGCATGCGGGGCGGGATACATACCAAGGGTACTTAATTGAGGAGGGCCTGGGATCAGGCCAGGGTTGAGTTGTGTGATGGAGATAGAGTTCGGAACCCCTAGAGGGCTAGAACAGTATGCATGGGAGGATTTCCCGGAGAGATAGCTCAGAATGATGAACGTTAGTTGAGCGGTCCGGATACACTGAAGGCCGGTAGGCGTACCAGTCAGGCCGAAGGCTCGGAGAACGGTCCAGCCAGACTAAAGGCACTGGAGGGCGGTCCAGATTGGCTGAAGGTTCTGAGAGTAGTCGAGATTGGCTGAAGGCCTGTTAAGGCGGTCCAGTCATGCTGAAGACTCTGCAGGTATTGATAGATCGGTTCGAGGAAATGGATTGAGTATGTTGCGATGTGTTAGCATTAGAAGGTCTGGCCCCGGGTATTGATCTTGATTAGTGGAGATGGTGCATGGACTCGAGAGTCCTTGCGAGTAGAGTCAGAGCATGTGTGTTGGATGGATAGCAGTTACGCTATGAAGGAGTGGTGTAGCATTGGGCGAGCACCGTGGCACTTGCAGTAGTGACAAGGCGGCCAAGTGGATTTCCCTGGTAAAGGAAAAAGAGAGGAGTGTAACTCCGAGAGGGAGTGCAAATTCACGGAAGTGAAAGCAGCAGCGCAGAGTTATGTTTGGAGTAATCCAAGTATGGTCATTGAGCAGCGTGTTTGCGGCAGTGGAATGGAATCACATCCGGTTTGGGATGTCTGCTGAGGTCGCGGAAGGAATTCCGCGGGTGTAGAGCCAAGAGGCTCGGAAAGGATGCAGGGAGGGAGTCTTGGGCTCTCAGTGTGATTCTGATCAGGGAATTGTGTATGTAATGGTGGTTCACCGTGGGGGATGTTGAAGGTGTCGTCAGTGTGACGGGTTTTCCCTAACCCGAGGGTGCTAGAGCTAGTTCAGCATGTGTATGTGATTGCAAGAGGAGAACTCATGGGAGTTGCTCTGAAGAATATGTCTTTCTATCAGCGGAATGGATAGAGTTGGACTCGGATCGGGAATCCGATGGTGCATGGTTATTTCTAGCTCATATGGGTCGAGTGATGGTTGCGATTTGGAGCAGTGTTGCATCATGAGTAGTACTCAGTTGTTAAGTGGGGTTATCAGAGGGTGAAGCCGGTGGCCGGCTTGAGACGGTGGTCAGGACACCGTAAGAAAGGAGAAAGTGAGTTCGAGTTTCGATGGTTGTGCCTTGAGGAACCTGGTCTAGTTAATGCCAGGTGGCACGTTGCGGGAGTATTTCTAGAGTTGAGTTGCCGCAGGCTTCGAGGACGAAGCCTAATTTAAGTGGAGGAGAATTGTAACATCCCGGAATATCAAGAGTAAAGTTGAAGGGCTAAAAGAGTAAATTGGGAAGGGGAAGTCAGCGAGTCCATGGGTGGACTCGGCGAGTAGGGTCGCGACTTTGGTCGCGTGTTAAGTGGCCGACTTGGCGAGTCAGCGGATGGACTCGGCAAGTAGGCGCTGAGTGGAGAAAACCCTAAATCCGGAGGAAGATCCCTATATAAAGAACATTATACCCTCTCCCCAGCCTCTTTACCCTCTGTTGAAGTCCAGAAAGCCCTGAGGCGCGATTTTGAGGGATTAGAGTGCATTTAGAGCTTGGAGAAGTGATTGTTGAAGGAATCTTGAAGGAGAAGAGACTTGGGTCAAAGGGCTTTGCAAGGATTCGGATTAATCTTCTCTTGGAGCTTCCTTTTGAGGTATTATTTCATTGTTTGAGCTGCTATTATCTAGATTCATCATTTTTGGAGGTGTTAGAGATCATATCCTTTGGTGTATTGGAGTTTAGAGGTTAGATCTGAGGTTGCTACCTCAGATCTGGAATGGAGAAGGGTTGGAATGCATAAAAGTCCCTGTTTTTGAGTGATTGAAGGAGCTATCTTGTCCCAAACCCAAACCCTAGAGTGAAAATGCCTAGATCTCCTTTGGATTCACGTAAAGTTTGCCACTTTACGTGATGGATGGCCTTAGGAAGGGTAGATCTATGGTTTGGATCATCTGCATGGCTTGGAAAGCCTCGGTATGGATTCAGACCCAGTGGTACTCGGCGAGTCACATGGGTAGACTCGGCGAGTTGCTTGAAGATAGGCTGGAACTCGGCGAGTTGGATGAAGATGGCCTGGAACTCGGCGAGTTGAAAGAACAACTCGGCGAGTAAGTTAAAGATAGCCTTAGACTCGATGAGTCTGTTCTTGGACTCGGCGAGTCTTATCGAAGAGTCCCAATCTTTTCTGGTTGAGCCGAGAATCGGTGAGTCAAGGGATGACTATGTGAGTTGTGTGCGAGTGGACTCAGAGTTGTTGGACTCGGCGAGTCTCGGGGTGACTCGGCGAGTTGGGTCGCGGATTGAAGGAAATGCTGGGCATGGGGACTCGGCGAGTCATCGGGTTGACTCGGCGAGTAGAGTCAGTCAGGGGTTGACTTTGACTTTGACCAAGGATTGACTAGTTGTCTTCCAGGGGTATTTTGGTAATTATTGAGTTCAGTGCTTTGGTGTTGTTCAGTGGAGGAGTTCGTGTCGGAGTTTGGAGCAGCGAGATCTTATCTTTTCAGCTGACAGTTTCGAGGTGAGTTATCCTCACTATATCAACAGGGTCTAAGGCACCAAGGCCGGCCCTTTATCGAATTGAGATCCGGGTATTTGTTGTATGTTATTGCTTTGATATGTTGCATCCTGGTAGCTAGGATGGTATATGTTAGAGACCTGGTTGAGGTCGGTATCCTGAGATGTAGGGTGATGCTATGCTAGTGACCGGTTAGGTCGGTATCCTGGTTAGGATGATGATATGTTATGTGATCTGTTTGATCGGTTTGTTGACTGTGAATTGTTATATGATTATATGTTTATGTGCACATGGTTGTTTGGATTGGAGTTGGGTTGAGGCGGGTCCTGCTTTGTGCTGTAGGCCAAGATACCCAGGGCGGACCGGTTGTCCCGAAGTCCCAGCGAGCGGTCCGGATAGGCTGTAGGCCCCAAGAGGGCGGGCCAGACGTGCCGAGGCTCGGAGAGTGGACCAGGCCGACTGAAGGCCCGACGTGGGCGGACCAGTCATACTGTAGACTCAGAGAGTGGACCGGGTGGATTGAAGGCTCGGTGCCGGCGGACCAATCACACTGTAGACTCGATGTATATGGCTAGACTCGGAGGGTGGACCAGGTGGACTGTTGGCCGGTGCGGCGGACCAGTCATACTGTAGACTCAGAGAGTGGACCGGGTGGATTGAAGGCCCGGTGCGGGCGGACCAATCACACTGTAGACTCGATGTATATGGCTAGACTCGGAGGGTGGGCCAGGTGGATTGTTGGCCGGTGCGGCGGACCAGTCACACAGTAGACCCGAAGTGCATGGCTGTTTTGTGATCGGATATGTTATGGCATGTTATGCGTGTATGGTATATGTGGTTGGTATTTTGGGGATATCTCACTAAGCTTTCGGGCTTACAGTTGTGGTTTAATGTTTTTCAGGTTCTTCAGGAGACCGTGGCAAGGCGAAGGCGTGATCGTACCGCTCCTCATGTTTTTGTCGTGATGTGATTCTGGGAATACTTTAAATAAATTGTATTGAAAACCTTTTTTGTAATAACTTTGATGGAATCGGGTTGTTTTTGAAAAAATTAAATTGGTTGGAATTTTTCGGTCGTTACAACATTAGGTACAAGTGGTGTTAGGAGGAAACGAAATTCAAATTCAAGATCTATTGGTTGTCAAGCAAAGATTATATTTGAATCTATGTATGGAACTCCATATTATAAAGTTTTTTAGTTTGATGAACTTCACATCCATCCACTTGAGGAGAGAAGCGATTTAAAAAAGGCGAGACAAATGTCATATTCAGAAAAAGAGTTTATTGTGCATGCTTCCACATTAAAAATAGGTCCAACTATGGCTCATAAGTTATGGTCAAGTCTGAGAGGTGGGTATCAGTTTGTAAAGCCCAAAGTAGCTGACTATAAAAATTTAAGGAGAGATATCAACAGGGTTATTGGTTATAAAGATGCCCAAATGATAGTAAACACAATGAATGACCGTCGAGCTCATTATCCAAATTACTCATTTGAGTTTAATTATCAAGATGATGTTTTGGACTGTATGTTTTGGGTTGATGAAATGGAGAAGGCATATTATGCTGAATTTGGTGATGTTATCTCGTTTGATGCGACTTTCCGAACAAACAAGTAAGTTATTTTATCTACTTTTGTGTATAGCTTATTCATATATGAATATTTTTATATTCACTTATTAATACATTAAATTATGACTTTAATGAACATTTTTTTTGTGTGTTAGGTATCGAATGGTTTTTGTTCCGTTTACTGCTATTGACCATCATAAAAAATCGGTTACTGTTGGATCTGGGTTGCTAAGTAATGAAAGCATTGAGTCTTACTCTTGGTTGCTTAAAGCATTTCTTAAAACTCATGGGAAAGAACCAACACTTGTTTTAACCGATCAAGATGCTGCAATAAAACAAGCTGTTGAGAATGTGTTTCGTAATTCAAAGCACCGATTATGTATGTGGCATATAATGAAAAAGTTGAAAAAAAGGTATTATTTTAATATATTTCAAATATATTACTTATTAGTATATTCATTTATGAATATTGATTGTTATTTTACTTATTATTATTTATTCATTTATGAATATTTTTGTTTTAATACATATATCAGATGATTTATTTACAAACACAAACTTTAGAAAAAGGTTTTCGAAGCTTTTTTGGGACATTAATATGAAACCTGATGTTTTTGAGGTGAAGTGGGGTTTGCTTATGAAGGAATTCAATCTTGAAGACACAAGATAGTTTAAAGACATGTTTACAATACGTGATTCATGGATACCTAGATATTTTAGTGATATTCCAATGTGTGGTTTGATGAAGACTACATCAAGGTCAAAGAGTATGAATTCATTCTTTAATACATATTCAGAAAGTGGGAACTTACTTTTGAATTTCATGATGAATTACGACACTGCCATTCAAAAGCAAAGGAACACTCAACGAGAGCTTGATAAGGCATCAAAGAAAGCATCATATAAAATGTAAACACCTCGAGAAATAGAACTGCAAGCATCAAAGGTTTATACAAGTACATTATCTTTTGAGGTGCAAAAAGAAATATATAAAGCATGTTTTTTCTGTACATACTCATATGTTGGTATTGAAGATGGTTGGGAAGTTTACATTGTGCAGCACAACAACAGTAAAAGTGATTTTAAAAATGAATTTAAGGTAATGTTACTTGTTTTTTATGAAAAATGTAATAAGATTCATATATTCATATGAGAATATTCATATATGAATATCAAGGACCTTCCGAAGGGCAACGAGCTGAGGCAGTCTATACCCTTGTCAATCCTTCCCTCCCGACTCCAAGAAGACTGTACCTAGGAGACCTTCCCTACTGCAGCAAGTGCAACTACCATCATCATGGTGCCTGCCGGGAACTCTATTGTGCTAGGTGCCACATGCTGGGGCATACCGCTCGCGTCTGCAGAACCCCGGTTGAGTTCATTACATCAACCACCAATGTGGCGACCCGCACAGTTTTCCATATATGTGGTGAAATGGGACACTTTAAGAAGGACTGCCCAACCGAAGGAAAAACAAAGACACAGGAGGAGCCTAACTCTACGGCTTAGGGAGAAGCATCAAGACACTCGTTAGATTTTGGTACGTCTCTCGATCTCGGATAACTAAAAGAACAATATAAGACTAATTCAAATGTAAATTCTCCCCAGTAAGGCGAAAGTCGCAGCACTGTTATAAGATTTAAAAAAAAATCATCAGGTAAAACTATAATGGCTAAACATATACGTTACGACCATGTATATTTAAGATGGACAGACCTAGAGTGAGCGAATGCCGCCTCATTTCCTGTTCCTCGTTTGGTTGTGGATTTAGGGTGGGGTCGTTTAGTCAACAGTCCTCCCCACCTTAAATATACATGACTAGTATATGTTAGGCGATTATAGAAATGCCTTGTGAGAATTCCTTCATGAAAAGATACTCTATTCGGAAACACTTAGAACTCTCTATAGTTCCGCGTCGACTCTATCGGTCCAAGTATCCGTGGTAGTGATACACATGACGAAACCTGAGACGCCTAGAACTTGTGTGCCTGTTCGGCGCATGACTCTATCGACCTTCACTTTATATCATGTCGGAGTGTGCCAACTTCGACGACTCTATTGACCATGGTTTGACTTCGTGCAACCATGTGTTCATCCTTAGTGCTGTGTAAAAAGAACTTTCTCCATTGCCATGTCGGCAAATAAAGGTTCTCCCGAACCTAAAACCTAACACAAATAATCTAACCTAATGCGATCCGTCAATCGTCCCTCTTATCTCAAACCTTTCGAAGTAACCAAGAGAGGGTACCACGCGCCATCGACCGACCCCTCGTAGTCAGATGAACACCGAAGTGAATGACATTGCAGATACTCCAGAAGACAACAACCATCCGAAGCGTACTTCATAGTTTCCCCAAAAGACCCTTCGCACCTTGCACGTCAGGTTCGTAAGCATAGAGATTAGAACTCATGAGACTGACCACTATATCTAGGTATATGCGTAAAGGTGGCATATAATTGAGATCAAAAAGATTTAAGGTGTGTGTTTCCTCCGTATTCCCTGTTCCTCGTTGGGTTGTGGGTTTGGGGTGGAGTCGCACAACTGAACATTCTGCCGACCTCAATTGTATACTGCTTTCCTACACCAAGTATTAGCGGTTAAGTCAAGCATGAGCTCTACCACGAACCTCTTCGCAAAACACTTTCACCCTATTCCATGACATAGGAGCCGGAGTCAAGAGAATCACTGCGGGTTAAACTAGTAAAGTTCCGAGTGATGAGACCCTATACTCACTAGAGTTGACCTAGACCGAGGAAACTCAGAACCTTCGGAAGAGTAGTTGCAGTAGATGCTCTTACTACTCAGGCACCTTGCCCACCCTGTTATAGACAGGTAGTGCCTATCACCCTCCACCCTCTCGTATGGAGGAAATCGTTGTCACCCTGTAGACGATAGACTTCATTCTCCGAAGTGAACACTAGGATACCGAGAACCACAGGATAGCCTTCGTGGCCAAGAATCCTTAATCAAAGTGCGATAGTAGTTGCGTTGAACCTCGTGACCCAGATCCCGAAGAGATTATAGACTCGACACCAGCCCCGGTGTTAGTCGAGGGGTTATGCAGGAACATGCGCTTCTCGCGCTAGAATATACCAAAGTCTTAGAGATTCATTGGACTATTAGGTGTTCCACGAATACTATCTCACCCATAAATAGTAGAACCACCTCCTGAGATGGTCCAACACTCGTCTGGTGAAACCCTATCTCCCCGACCCTCAGGGTTTCCGTATCTCAAGATTCGTTAGTGCAGGCCCATTTTGCACAAGCTTGAGATAGACACTCTTCAGCAAACAGACAACCATAGTCACGCAACCCACTTGACGATCTAGAAAGTCTCCATCGGCCAGTTGACAGGAAACGCGAAACCGAAGACCACTCGAGATTCCTAAGAACCAACCTGAAGGACTACACTGCCAGTACGAGTGAGAACGTTAGGAACTTCGGAATGGCGATCACACCAGTGATGATCTTACCATAGAAGTACACTATGTTCTTGGTACTGAAAAGCTCTACCATTTCGAGAGCTTAGGACCATATGAGAATCCTCATGGAGACTTGGTCCAACCCTTTTCAGGCCACCACTACCTTCGGATATACCACAAGATTCACACCCGATCGATCCACTTCTTAGACTTGATTTGTGATTTCCTGACTTCACACTTCATGCCTCACTCATCTTGATAGAACCCATTGAGAACCCTAACCTTGTAGATACACCAGTTGGAACCCACTAGCTACACGAGACGGAATCCGCATCCCATACGTGAAGGTCTGTCGGAATGACAAGCACAGACTAGAGTTCACTTGGGAATGCGAGGACAACCGTATAGGAAGTACTCTCTTACCTCTACTTGGCCATTCATACCTACTTCCTTGCCTAGACCTGAATTTTGGGACGAAATTCCCTCTAACGGGGGGATGATGTGACAACCCAAGTTGTTCCGTTACATTTCCCCGTTACCGTTAACGGAATATTCCAGTTTATAAAAGTTCCGTTAATTAGAGGTCGTCAATTAAATAAACATTTCAGTTTTTTATATTTAATAGGCCGTTAAGTCGTGATAACAGGAAATAAAAACACATAACACACATTTCCATTTAGTTGGAAAATGTTAAGTTTTATTATTACGACCACTAAATCGGGTGCGACCAAAAGCCCCGTCTGACGGCAGTATCGGGTAGAATTCCACTGAGCTCCAACTCCCACCCATATATAAAGGGGAGTAAACTCCATTTGGAGCTTTTCCACCCTCTCTCTCTATACTCTCTCTCTAGACTCGTTTTTGACTCAAAACCGCAACCAAACGCTTCCAAATCGTAAGTCCGCTTATCCTAGCTTATTCTAAACATATTGATTCGTGTTTATAGCTTAAAAATCGGACTTAGAAGCTGTTGAAAAGGAGTTTACGGCCTAAGATCCTCCTTAGGCTATAAACACCTTATTTGAGGCCAAAAAGACCCAAACTTGTCCCTAAAAGCTTGGAATTAAATTGAGGAATTAGCCTAGGAGTGTTTGCTCATTTAAAACAATCAAAATGAGGCATAAAAGAGAGTTTACGGCCCAAGCACATGCTTAGGCCGTAAACACCTCTAAACCTTGTCTAAATGTCCCAAATACACTCAAAAATCACCCTAGGGCTTAACACATAAATTGGGGGCTTATCCTCTTGGGTTTAGATCACTTAAACATAAAGATTGAGGGTGTAAAATGGATTTTACGGCCCAGGCTTTTGCCAAGGCCGTAAACATCTCACAAACATGCAAAAGTGCCCCTAACACACTCCTAAAACACCCTTAGGCTTCATACATAATTTAGGGACTTCGTATTTGGGGTTTGGACCAATTAAACACAACTAAATGAGGGTCATAAGGAGTTTACGGCCCAGGCATGTACCAGGGCCGTAAACACCCTTAAACATGCCCAAAACATTAATTTTGTCCCCCAAATGGCCTTAGACTATTACCAAAATGCTTAGGAAATTACCCTCTACCACTTAAGCCTTTAAAAACACCAAAAGAAGGTATGTATAGGAGCTTATGGCCGTAAGCTCCCTTGCTTATGGCCAAAAACTCCTCAAAGGGACCATTTCATGCCTTAAACCCATTTACATAATTGATATTTGAGCCTAACATAAATCTACCATGGATATGAGACACTTTAGCACACTAGATACCCTCACCATGAGTTTACGGCCGTAAACTCATGGTGAGTAGTCCCTGGGCCGTAAACTAAGTATTAAGGGTTTACTCTCGGAGAGTAAACTCCATTCCTAGGTCATACACACCCTTAAACGCTACCCGGGACACCCAAACACTTATCCAAAGTGTTTTCCGCTCCTTTGAGCGCGTATATTTGTTTAATTAGTATTAAATATACTAATTGTATGTGAACATATGTTATCATATGTTAAATAGGTCATTGTGTGTGTTCAAGTCCTTGCGTGACACCGAACGCCGAAACGACACCTTCGTCGGACCTACTTACACCAGGTGAGTTCATACCCCTGAATGAACCTTTCAATGTTTTTACATGTTTTATAGGGGGGAATACAAGTTAAACATGCCAGTTATCATATCAACCACATGTGATTGATAACCCGCATGCTCAAGATTTTACCACACTGTACACTGTTTTACCGAGTAGGACACTATAATGGTTTTCTAAAAAGGTTTTCATTTGTTTTAGAACTCTTACTTATACTGTTTACTTAAATTCATTCTAAACTGGTTTATGAAAGATTTCCAAAGGTTTTAAACATGTTTTTACAAATGAATACAAATTGTGATTTTCCCGAGTATAAAGGCTTTTCATCAAAGTTCACTTTCACGACGTATGATTTTACTTGTTAGTTACTGCTGTTTCGCTTTCATGTATTTTAAACTCCTACTTGATAACGCTTTCACTTCGTGATGCGTTTATACCTGTTATCGTCTCTATTTCTCTTATACTTGTAGTCGCTTATACTTGATAGACGCTCTTACTTCACTTATCGTCGTTTCCACTTCGTGATACACTTATACTTGGTACACTTATACTTCACGATTCGATTATCCCACTCTGTACGCTTATACTTCACGACTCGGATATTTCACTGTACGCTTATACTTCACGACTCGGATATTTCACTGTACGCTTATACTTCACGACTCGGATATCACACTGTACACTTATACTTCACAATATGATTCCACTTGATACACACTCAAGTGTAGTTAGATGTATGTCTGTGCTTGTATAGATGCATATAAATAATGATTGAAGGACTTAGGAAGGCTTGTCCGCCCTATTTCCTTTTCTTCGTTGAGATGTGGTCTGGTGGGATCGGATGTCCATCCGAAGGTCGTTGATTCATTAGTTATATATTATGTACACAAGCATAGACATACGAGTTTATTCCAGTCAGTTCAGTTAAGAGTCTCTACCTCCAGTTCAGCACTTACATTAGAAACCCACTAGTTGGAAGTCTCTACCCACTATTTGGGATGCATCTTCAGGACACGGCCTTCTCCATTGTCTAGTTGGTAACCAGAGTCTCCTGTAGGGAGAGCGGACATTATGTGTATAGATCTATACGGGATTGACAACCCCGCACCCAGACTGCTAGCTACAGTCCCGGCCTACCAAGCCAACGGGTGACAAATGTCACATCTTATAGACGCTTGTAGGGCGTCTAGAACTCTAGTCAGTATGGTTACGAGTATCCCAGGTTACCTTATAATTCTTTGGCCTTAAGGTAACGGTATTTCACCGGCAATTTACACTGTATGCTGGTAATTCATTTTCAGAGTCACACTGTTTTGACCTTACAAGACGTATCTTTCATTTGATACTGTCTGGGGTCTGTTTTCTCTATTTTTGACCTTACAAGACGTATCTTTCATTTGATACCATCTGGGGTCTGTATCCACTATATTCACTGTATCCACTGTATTCACTGTTTTGACCTTACAAGACGTATCTTTCATTTGATACTATCTGGGGTTTGTTATTCACTGTTTTAGACCTTACCAGCTGTACCTTTCATTTGGTACCTTCTGGGGTCTGAGTCTCTACTTGTTAGACTGAACCAGGCGTGTCGTTAGTTCGATACTCTCCTGGAGTCTATGATTCCTTGCCTTAGTCAGCAGTCCTCACTGCTGAGGCATATGTTATTCCCTGATGTCGTTTGCTTTCCTCAATAATCAAATTCAGTATTTTGATAATGATAGCAATTTAGGGAAAATGACTTTTTACCACATAACACTGACCAGTCTTGGTAGAAGGCTGCTTTAATAAAGAAAATATAGGATTTTCTGGAAAGAACTCTAATACACAGTAAACACTTAAACTACTACTTTATAAAGTTATTTGGATTAATGTCACTAAATACTTATGAACTCACCATCATTTGTAAAAATGCTGATACTCGCTTTTCAAATAACTTGTATTCTCAGGTTAGCATTAGACATGTACATCTCGGAGCTGTTGATGAAGATAGCTTAGTATCATGTTGTATCTATTCTATTACTGGTATTACTTTGAGTTGATGTATTAATGTAACCATGTAAAACTATTACTATTAATGCAATGTTTTGTTGTACTTTGATTACTATAATGCATGTGTTGTGATACTTGACATGACGTCATCCACCCCAGAACGTTTCCGCCGTTCCGGTTTTGGGGTGTGACAATATATATATATATATATATATATATATATATATATATATATATAGAGAGAGAGAGAGAGAGAGAGAGGTAGGTTAATGCGAAAATCCAAATAATTTGCGAAAACACGAAAACAAGAAAAAACTATGAGATTTTGCCACCTCAACCTTATATTTTGGACAATAATCCATCCAAACTTTGAACTACATGATGATAATCGATTACACACAGAAATTATTTCATATTAGAAAAATATGAGTTTTGACATTTTTATTGTGAAAACATAATTTTAAAAGTGGTCAAAAACGTGAAAAAAAATAGTTGATAAAATCGTCTTTAAATCTATATTATCGTAACACAATCCAATATAAACTTATTATCATTAATTTATTGCTAATAAATTTAATTTTTATAGTACTTGTGTTTGATTTTTATAAGATAAAATCTATTTTCTCGTTTTCGCCGGATATTTATGTTTTCGCATGAACCTACTTGTATATATATATATATATATATATATATATATATATATATATATATATATATATATATATATATACACACCCCTCCACTACAAGAAAAGGGCTTTTGTAACTAAAATGTCAGATGAATCCATCTTGGATACCATATATCATAGAGATGAATTAGTCTCAAAATCTACCTAGAACTAATTTTAATGTATGAATTATTAGAGAGTGACCAAACTTATTCAAGACAAAACATCAATCGTATTTTGTTTGCATCGGTTTAGGTTTGGTGGGAAACAAATTGGGGACTAATTTTCAGTCTCGAATAGCCTAGTGCAAACTTTGACTTTGTAGGGAAAGTTATGAGGGACTGAATTTCAGTTACTGATAGACTTGTGCCAGTTTTGATTGTGTTTGAAACTTATTAGGGACTGAAGTCAGTCATTTATACAATTGCACCAATTTGTCGGTCATTTATACAATTGCACCAATTTGTCCTACATATGAGAAACTTTTTAAAGACTGAATTTCAGTCCCTTATAGATATGTACTATTTCACATTCGACTGAACAATTTGTAACTGGATAGATCTTAGTATTTAAGACTGTACCGTATATCAGAGATTAATGAATCAATCACAAATACTATTTGGAAGGAAAGTTATTAGGTACTGAAATCCAATCTTGGATAGACTAACCACTTTTTTCTTTGGAGAGAAATCATTAGGGATTGGATTTTAGTTTTTGAAACATGTTATTTAGTCATATATACCAGATATTAGAGACTAATGAATCAGTCAAAAATATTCTTTTGATAAAAACATATTAGGGATGAAATTTTAATCCCTGATAAATGTCTACCAGTTTTGACTATGCAAGAACCTTATTAGGGACTGAATTTCAGTCAATTATACAATTGCACCAAATTTATCTTTTAATTAGGGCACTTAATAAAGACCGAATTTTAGTCCCTAAGAGACATGCACTATTTAACATTCTAATGAATACTTAGAACTAGCGTAATACACGTCCGGTGGACGGATTGGCTGATAAATAATATTTCGCTTAGTGTTTACTTTCGTCATTTAAATATCAAAATTTAGTAAAAAAATATTTAACTAAGTCAACCGATTCTTTGACCATTTTTAGATGTGGAAAAAGGATTCAATCCAATGAGTATTGTGACCTCTATTCTATGCATTTGGAAAATCATAGAAAGGAGCATGCATAGGCATTTATAGGACATTCCAAAGAATGAGGATGATGGATAATAGTGTCCATAGCCATAACAAACCGGTAATATTACTATAAATAACAATGTCCTTTTGGGTTACATACAAGAAAAAAGTAAAGCGAAACTGAAAATATAATTATATGAGGGACTTGTTTTGTTAATTGATTAATAGTTTAATTAATTAATAGTAAATAATAGAATATGAAATATTCAAGAATGATTTAAAATACCTGATAATTTATGTTTAGCAATAAGAGTTTGTGCTCTTAATTAATAAATGTATTAGCTTTGAAGAGTACTAAGTAATACACCTAAGTGGATTTGATAATAATATTAGAGTATATTGCATTGTAATGACAAACTATGTGACTAAAAGGAACTCA
Organism: Lactuca sativa; assembly: GCF_002870075.4. Lineage (NCBI taxonomy): Eukaryota > Viridiplantae > Streptophyta > Magnoliopsida > Asterales > Asteraceae > Lactuca > Lactuca sativa. The sequence continues at coordinate 182,346,741 of NC_056630.2, read as the reverse complement.
AAAGTAACCCCAAATATTCAATCGTTAATGGTTCTCTTGAAGTTTCTTGTGACTATAAGGTGACTTTCCATCGAGTATAGATCCTAAGTCACATAAGATCACATGGTAAGTACTTAGTAAGTACGTTCATGAATGTGAAGAAAATCATATCTAATTGAATCATATATTAGATATCCATGTGTAGTTTAGTTTATTTAGGAACTAATGCAGTATAAGTCTCTATTTGATTGTACGATTATTAAGTGGAGAACTTAATATTTGATGGAGATCGGTCATTTCATTTAGGATATCACTATGTTCCATTTTTGCATGTTTAGAACCACTTCCTGAATAATATATTATTCAAACGTCCACAATCAATCCTAATCTTGGAAGATAGTAGTGAATTAAGATTGCCATAGTATTGGTAGATTGTTCATAGAGATGAACATTGATAAGTCTTGCGAGCAATACTGATGAGTACTTGAAAATGGAGATGTTAAGTATTGGAGTAACCACACTTAAAGATTACTGTAACTACCACACTTAATTTGGTTTCTCATTTAATTTTGATGAGTACTTGAAAATGGAGATGCACGTACGCGCAACATACAAGTTGGTAAGCACGACGTACATGTCCAGACCCAAAACCCTAATATTTAGGGTTTTGAGCATTATTTAAAGAACATGATGTGCCAAGGATCCTTTCTATCAGCCTCCATTTTGTCCCTAATCAGCCTCCACGAAACCCTAACTCCATTGTTGAGTGTTCTTGAGATTATAAGTTCTTTTTGGGTGTATTTTGGTGCTTTTGAAGGAAGGAGATCATCTTGAAGCTTCATTGGAAGAGTGAGAGCTTGTAGATACGGATCATCATCATCATTTGGCACACTTTGGAGGTATAAAGTTCTGAACATGATGTGTTATAGCTTAGATATAGATTTAGCTTGATTTTGGTTAACTTTTGGTCCCATGAGTGAGTTTTGGTGGCTTGATGCAATACCAAAAGTTATGAGTTGCTCCTCTTAACGTTTTTGAGGTTTCTAAGTCTTAAAGTTAGCATCTTTTGGGTTGGAACTCACCCATGCATGAGTTTGAGTTCATTCTATGGAAATAGAATGTTATATTTCTAGTTTGGGTTCATTTGGGGCATGCAAAGTCACCAAGTTAGTGAATTATGGTTCTAGAAGTTGATTATGACTCAGATTTGTGGTTTGGACCCTTGGACTTAAGCAATAAGATCTCAATGGAAAAGTTGGCTTAATGGATGAGTACGCTGGGTGTACAAGCCGGTACACGCAACGTACAAGCCAAGCAGTGAGTGCGCTTAGCGTACAATTGAGTACACCCCACGTACTCAGTCAGAGGGATTTTGCAAGTTGGGATGAGGGTTTGGGCCTCCTGTTGGGCTTGGGTTTATGATCTATTGTTAGGCCCTCTGAGAGCAAGTGTCTTGGTCTTAAAAAATTTTATTGGGATTAGGGAAGGCCCATGAAAGGGTTGGGCCCAATTGAGAAAATTGGGCTATAAATGGGCCATGAAGGATTATTTGACTTTGGGCCTTTTAGATTGTGGATTTGGGTCTTAGTTTTGTGTTAAACTAGATCAGGGTTAAAATGGTCATTTTACCCTAAATATGGATTATTGGATATAGTTTAGAGCCTAAGTGTTAATTAGGTGTTATTTTGTACTGATAGCTCAGGGAGTCATCATGACAACAGTTAGGGATCTTAAGTGAGATTTAACATTTGATGTGAGTTTCCTCACTATGTATAGCGGGTTGAAGGCACTAATGCCGAATCGGGATTTGATATGTTAGAATACTCATTGTCTGTGTAACACTAGTGTGTGTGTGTGTGTGTGTGTGTGTGTGTGTGTGTGTGTTCGTATGCTTAATGGGCGGGGCCCGACGATTATTTTGTATGCTATTAGTTGTCATGTGTTATGATTTGTATGTAGGCGGGGCTCGTTATGCGAGTTAGGGTGGGCCCCGTTATACTCATCGGGCGGGCCCGTTATGCGAGTTAGGTAGGGCCCGTTATGTATTTATGTATGGTATGTGAAACTCACTAAGTTTTGTGCTTACAGTTTTCAATTTATGTTTTAGGTATTTCTAGTTCCAAAGGGAAGAGCTCGAGTTAACTGCATCGCACACACCATATGGATTCTGCATTGAGATTTCACTCTGATTTTGATACACTTAGTTTATTCGGGATGTATGGAAATGTTTGGAATACTGTTTTTACTTAAATTAAAAAGAAAATTTTGGATCATGTTTTTGGGACGATACAAGTTTGTGTCAGAGCCTTGGTTTGAGGGATTTGGGCACACTCTCGGGTGTGTCTGAACTTAAACTGAGGTTTTGGTAAAGTTTTTCAAAAAGAAAAATATTTTAAGAAAAAAGTTTTTCTAAAATAAGACGGGGTGTGGTGCATGCAATCTTTCGAGCTCAAGTAAGTTTTCCCAAAATACTCATACATGATATTTGTTATGCTTTGATTTGTGAATCTGTGAACCACATGCTAGTTAGGGTTAAGGATCTACTCAGTCTCTGCATGATAGAACGCTAGGAGAGATGCCTTTATATGCCTGTTGTATGAGCTTATAGACTTGCATGCTAGTACTGATCAGTCAGTGATAGGATGGTCTGATTAGGTTATTGTTGGTTCCAGTTACTTGATGCTCGAATGTTAGTTGCTTTGTGCTTTTAGGGATTCTAACTAGCTTCAACTAACTAGTAAACGAATATGTTAAGTTACATATTATGGGTATTAAATAATTTTAGAAGGTTAGGTATTAACTCTATTGTGCAACTCTTGTTTGAGTCCAACCGTTGTAGTGTGAGACCTCTCATTCGAAGAATTATCTAGTTTTAGTGATATGTAATTGTATTCGTGAGCTAGTTAGAGGAAGTTAACAGTAGTTCCTTCTGCAGCTGATGGTGGAGAGTGGTATGGAGTTTGCCCTAGGAAAACCTAGGATGAGATCTAGTGTTGGGAACTTTATCTGTGAAGGAAGGTTATATGGTTATAGAGTAACTTGGTTGCGTCAAAGTGATTCTTGAGGAAAATACGGATAGATGTGGAAGGTAGTATGGGCCTGTACTATTGGAAGCAGGGGATCCATACTCAATTCAAGGAAAGTTGTGATGGACTAAGGAGCTTGAGGAGTTGTGATTCCCCGATATATATATATATATATATATATATATATATATATATATATATATATATATATATATATATATATATATATATATATATATATATATATATATATTTCAATGTGTATTCTGATGGTTTGTATCAATGTTTTAAAAACCGGTTTTTTAGTTGAACTGGTATGGTGACTGGTTCCCGGTTTAACCGGTTCGACCGCCGGATGAACCGGTTTCTATATTTTTCATGTTTTTTTTTTCTATTTTCCTACACATACATACATATAGAAATTATGAATTTGATGTTTACAAGTTTAAACAATAAAAATACACATAAAATAAGTTGTAGATGAATCCAAATACATTAAAATAACACATAATCATAAGTTTAGTGTTTTACATCAATCCATATACGTCAAAAAGAAAATAAAGTATAATACCGAAACGAAATATAGTTATTGATGAATACAAACACATCAAAAGAATTTATAACATTTACCATATGTTTTTATTTAGAGAAAACTAAATAGATTTTAAAAAATCAGCAAAGTTCATTATGTAAATGGTTATTTTTCATGTGTTTTTATTTGGTTTAACCGGTTTATTTTGACCGGTTTGTTGGATTAGTGTCTAAGTCCGTAACTATTTTGGTATGTACTTGACCCGATGGTGCATGGTCCTTTTGGGTTGCCTTCACCAAAGCAACTTGATAGGATGAATTATGGAGAGAAAGGATTAAATATGATTTATTAATATATTATGGGAATAATATATTAAAGGAGAAATCATATTGTTTAATTAATATTAGTCAATAATTAATTGGTAATTAGTTTTGTGACTAAAAGAGATTAATTAAACTTAAGGGACTTAAATTGTAATTATAAGATAATTCAATTTGGGCCATGGATTGTCTTAAATCAAGAGGTGGACGAATTCTTATGGGAAGCCCATAAGGAAATCGTCCAAGGGCTTGATTAAAGGAGTCTATGGGTTGCTTAGGGCTTAAGCAACCAAATTAGGGTTTCCTTGTTAGATAACCCTAATAGCCTCACTATAAATAGAACCCTTAAGGCTCAAAAATGGGGAAAGCTTCTTGCTAGGGTTTCACATGTTTTTGGGCAGCCTCTAACCTCTCTCTTCTTCATCCTCTTGCTTATGGTGTTTGTGAGCCATTAGAGGAGTGACACTTGTGACTCTAAGCCTTCCAAAGTCAATTCAAGGAGGAATTGGGATTGTTATTGCTACATAACAATCAAGGTACTATCTTAAACCTAATTATATGTTAATATTGATTTCCATATGCTAGAATTAGGGTTTATAGTCTTGGATTCAAAGCATGTACAATAGAGAAACCTAGATCCAAGCATTAGGGTTTGTATGAGCACATAGGATGTCTTATGACCAAAACCCATCAGTGGTATCAGAGCCTAGCTTGGTTTCAATTGTATTGATGCATTGCATATCTGGAAAATTCGTTTTTTGGGTTTCTAGAGGCTGGACTCGTCGATTCCATAACTGAACTCGCTGAGTCCAAGGTGACTCAACGAGTCCAGGCTTGAATCGACGAGTCAACTCGTCAGATGGAGGTTATCTCGGGATTTCTTGCTGTTTTTGCATTGGGATAGTTACCTTATCATGTTAGATCAATATTAATCCAATTATATGATATATTTGACTATAATTTTGATCTAATTGAAGATATCTTTCAATTAATAAGATAATTGATTAATTATTTTAACTAAATTGATAAATTGTTTTGCAAAAAATCATTAAACAAATCAAATATGGATAATTATGTGATTAAATGTTAATTTAAATTATTTGTTATTTGATCCTTGTTGTTATGAAAAGTTTCATATTTTCCCCTTAGGTTTTATAGTTTAAATTTGAACCCAAAAGTTTTGAAATTTAAATAGTTGAAACCCTTATGTTTTGAAAAAGGTTTCAAAACTTGCACTCAAGTTTTGGAATTTAAATTTTGATTAAATGGTTTAATTTTGATGTATATTTAAATTCTAAACCCTAATGTGTTGAAATGTTTCAAAACTTGCCCTCAAGTTTTGGAATTTAAAAGTTGATTAAAAGTTTAATTAGGAATGTTAAATTCTAAAACTCTAGTATAGTTTTGAAAAAGTTCAAATCACACCCTTATGGTTTTATTAATTAATTAAGGTGTATAATTAAAGAAGTTTAATAAATCCATAAAAAGTTTTGGTTTACAATTTAATTGAATTAAAGGTATAATTATTAAATTTGACCACCTAGTATTTTAAAAGTGTAAAATATACCCTATACTATATATAACATTAAAAGTCTAACATTATATATATGTATGAGTGAAAGTCAGTCTTACCGTTAGTAGGTCTCATTCACGAAGCTGGTCTATAAGGGGTGTTTAAGGAAATTGCCTGTAAAATGGCGATTGAATGGGTATCCACTCTTACCCACCACACTCTTGACTAGTGGAGGGTCGTTAGCCGAACGGGTAGGATAGGACGAAACCTTCCATTATAAGTATAATGAATTATTAAAGTAACTAAATGTTTTCATAAAATTCCCAATCTTAGTTACTTAGGCAAAAGTGAATTGATGCAATTCCATGAAATTACACTTTGTGCCCTTGCGAAGACGTTAGTGGAGCGTGTGTGGTTTACCAGCACACTAAATGGTTCTAAGCAAAGGTAGCAAAGGGTGACTCAATGTTTGTCATAGTTCGGTGGAGCGTGTGTGGTTTACCAGCACATCAAATAGGTGACTGTAACATGTGAGGGCACCATGTAAGTTTGCATGGTTATTCACACCCGCTTTGTGATCCTCGGCATCCCAATCACAAACAAGAGGGGCATATCGAGATTTAAACATGCCATTGAAAGTTTAATGAATCTCAAAGGATCTAGGAGTTTTCATAGATTAAAAACTTAAATTCCTTTTCGTTTTTTCGTGGTGGAAATTAGTGAATCGTCATTCACTTACCTTCAAATATTCTGCAATTAGGGTTACGACATCCCTCTCCCGAGTTGTAGAATATTGTGTTGGGTCCTAGCCTTAGTATCTCATTTGGGTGATTTGCTAAGGACTCATTCAATCAACTAACTTGAATTCGTTTTCTCCCATATTGTAGATGTCAAAGTTCGACAACTATGGTTTTCCTAAATCCCGTGGAACATGCATTCCACATGAAGATGATATTCCACGATTCGATCGAGGAACAAGAGATCATACTTCAATTCCTCCTCCTCCTCTAATTATTCTCCCTAACCCACAAGTTCAAAGGCTTGAAAAGTTCAAGATCACTCAAGCCCTTTTGGCAAGTAAACATAAAGAAGGAAAGTCAGTGTGTGCACACGTCCTAGGGATGAAGTCACACATTGATAGGTTAAGAATGATGGGATCCGTTGTCTGTGAGGAGATGGCTGTTGATTGGGTTCTTCAGTCACTTCCTAACTCATATAGTGAGTTCGTAAGAGAGTACTATATGATGAACCGTGATGTGACCCTTATAGATCTCACCTATATGCTTATTGCTGTTGAATCAACAATGGTTTGGCGCAATAGAAAAGCAAAGTTAATTGGTGAATCTGCCTTCGAGACCTCTATGAATATAGACAATGGCAATGAAAGACATGTTATGATCGAAAAGTTTGATCATAAGAGAAAGACAATGTCTGAAGTAGTTCCATGTCATGTTCCAAAAGAGTCAATTTGCTTTTATTGCCAAGAAAAAGGGCATTGGAGACGAAGCTTCCTTATTTACCTAAGAGATCTAAGAGATGGGAGAGTCAAAACGTATGGCTTTGCTTTAGGTAATATCCATTGACTAACTCTTTTAAGTTTCTATTCTAGATTCTTAAAATATAATGTGATAAGATTACAATTGATGTTTTGTAGGATCGAAGAAAAGAAAAGGGACGCTTAAGGGAAGAAGTGAGCAAAATCTAACCGAGAAGGAATGGATTTCAATCACAATTCTCGAAGATTAGATTCTTAAGCTACTACTTAGAGTTAGAATTAGATTGCTATGAAAGATGTATTAGCATAAGTTTTTCAATGAGTTGCATTGTAAGGACAATTTTTTTTATCCTTGCAATGGCGTGTATGAAAAATTGATGTTAAAATGTTTCTATTATTAGCAATAATGGATTTGGTTCTTATTATGTTATGAAAAGTCGAGAGTTTACCAAATAGGGAGAGTTTCTCATCGCCCAAGTTTCAATTAGACAGAAACTTGGAATCATGCAACTTGGTTGCACGATGAATGAGAAATTTCATATTTGGTAATTAGACTAATTCATCGACAAAGTGTCGAGTGAAGGACTAGGAGATCAAGTACACAAAGTTGTGTGTTGATCAAGTCCACGACAAGAATATTAAAGATATTCGTCATGATTTACTAAAGGTTTAGTAAATGTGATTATACTTACAAGATTAAGTGTAATTTTGAATTGATTAAAGGGTCTAGATCAATAGCAGAAGCGAATAAGAAGAATCAAGTCGGCAGAAAGATAAAAGTTTCTCCATTCTAAGAAGAAGGAAGAGTACCTTTTATGCTTTATGATAGGTCTTAATGATTAAGAACCATATCTCAATTGATCCTCTAATGAGTCTTAGTACAATTGTATGTCTAAGAAGAGGAATCAAGAATTGAAGAAATGGTTAAATCAAGAAGTCAATCATACTTCGTTCCAAAACAAGTCTTAGAGTTAAGATTGTGACATTGAGTGATAAATATTAAGAAGGTTTATAACATTCATCAAATGTGGAAAGTTGTGATGTCTTGGATAAGACAAAGACCAACTAGGACCAATTTATGAAGTGTATTGGTAAAAGATACACTAACTCTTGAATATTTGTTTGTCAAGAAATGGTTATTGACAAGAGAATCTTATATGTCAAGGAGTCAGTGGGAGTCTTAATGGTCTTGAAAGGTTTCAAGAACAAATTAAATAAACCTTAATCGATCATCACTAGCACACGAGTTGAGATTTACAACCTATCGTGTTGACATTATTTTGTTTCTGTGCCAATCCAATCGAGTTAATTATGCATGTGAGTTCTATGAGTTCTCATTTTGAACGCATAAAAGGGCAAAACACCTTAATCAATGAAAGGTACATTGATAAGAAATGGTGAGCTGCTTAACTACTTGGAAGACATGGTGGGCAGCTATGCTACCATAAGGCAAGAAATCAAGATTAAGAAAGTTCGGTCCATATGAGTTTGAATTTATCGTAAACTTTAGTTTTAACAAATTCACATGGATAGGAACATATACACCATTTAAACATAAGTGTCATAAGATTTCCTCCTTCATGAAAATGATTGTGAGGAAATGCTTTCACTAAGAAAGATTTTAAGAAGATAGTGATTGTAAAATTGCATTCTCAAATTCGATCATGGTTACGGTATCCCTTTCCATAATTTGAATTGTGAGGTTTGGCAATTAGTCTTAATTGTTTAGACACACATATGAACTATCTAAGGCAAAGGTGTATAAGTTCAATAAGCCTTGATAAAAGATTATCAAAGCACTAAGTATTAGAAACATGAACTTAATAAATTCAATAAGTATTGTTTTTCTGAAAGCTAAGATGTTTATGAATACATGTCGAAGCTAGTGGGAGCATAAGTGTTATGTTTTATAATAATCATCATGATAGTGGGAGCATAAAAGTTATGATTGTATGATTATTAAGGAAAGTATTGCAAGTTGGCAATATTAATTATAGAAAACAAGATTCATTCTTTGCAAAGTTGTAACGATGGAATAGTTGTTTTGCTATAATTAAGGGAGAGAATATTATGCTTCATTTCAAATCTAAAGGCTTAGGTTGAGAAATGTTAATAAATTTAGTCAAGAGTACATAGTGTGTTCTTAAAATTTCGATTATGATTACGACATTCCTCTTCACAATTCGAATTTTGAGAACATAGCAAATAAAACATTATGTGTCGTGTCCCATACGCTTCGGGTATAGGATCGATTGCAAATGCTTTAATGTTTGACCATCTAAATTTTTCCAAACGTCGAGCGCATTTAGAGGGAAAAGGGACTAGAATTGGTTTTGACTAAAACAATTAAACAACTATCAAAGGACAACCCAAAGTTCGACGAGGATTGGTCGCTTGTGAGTAGTTGGAAGTATAGTATTGGAAAATATGGAAATGTTTCCATATTGGATGGACCATATCGACTCTATTATGAATAGAAAAGATTCTATTAAGAATGAGTTGTCATATGGAACATATGGAAGTGTGTCCATATTGGGAATTGAATTTCGAGAAATCTATGACTAGATTAGAAACTTCTATGCAAAAGGATGTTCAAAGGAATGTACTTTGAGTGAGAGACATCACGTCTATGGAATTGTCTTGTAACAATCTCCAATAGAGGACTTTGTAATATCATTGGCAATAGTCTTTGTGACTTTGGTGCAGTGACATTACGAAAGGATAGTTGCATAGAATGTTAGAATCTAGCATATTCTATAAGTAGAAAGAATTTGATATTCTTTAACTTATGAAAAAAGGATTTGGAGTTGTGAAATGAGAATGATTGGAAATGTGTTCAATTTGGTCTATTTCACAAAGTAAGAACCATAGGTGAACATTGTGTGCATGCTGGGAGCATGGGACAAGTGTAATAATTCAAGTAAGAAGTTGATTACCTGAAACGACAAATAATGAGTAATCGATATGGTGATAAATAAAAGGGGTTTTATTTATACTCAAAGGTTTGAGGCCATATGGGATTAGTATTATTCTTGTATTTCACATTTGCATGTTTTGACTTCCAGAATAATTGAGTTTATTAAGAATAATCGAATTATTCAAACGGGCCACAGTCGTTCATATGTTGGAAGTAGATATGAATGAAGACTGTTGTGAATTGGTGTGTGGATTGTCTAAAAGAGTATTAGACATAAGCAAATGTTTGCTGCAACATTCATGAGTGCTTATGAATATGAATTTGAGCATTGGATTAAACCCACACTCACTTGGATCACTCCGTGAATTGTATCATGAGTGATTGGTGAGACGATAACATCTTATATTCTTAAAACCGAGATGTGTGAGTTGTATCTTGCAAATCGGTTGCACATTGATAATATGTAAACGCACCAGTAACTTGGTGTTATAAAACATATTGTTGTGTGTGATTCGGTGAGTGAGTGCAAGCAAGCATTGTATCAAAGTTTATCCGTTCCTTTTATCCAAAGTAGGATAAAAGCGATATCTTTGGGCCTCTCGATGATTTAGTGATGACAAACGTAAATGCTCGGCCGGGCTAGGGCTAATTTGATTTGTTCAATTAGTCTGTCGTCATAAATCGGAAATCGAGATATAGTACAAAGAGAATGATTTGAAATCATGTCTCATATGATATCTAGAATGGAGGAATATATGATCCCTTATCAAAGGACACGCGTATCTGATAGGATCAGAGTTGACAGCGGCTTTGGAAAGCTACGATTGCAGATCAGGATTTGAAGTCATACGCAAAATAGTTGTTAGACTTGTCCAAGTGGGAGACTGTTGGATTAGTGTCTAAGTCCATAACTATTTTGGTATGTACTTGACCCGATGGTGCATGGTCCTTTTGGGTTGCCTTCACCAAAGCAACTTGATAGGATGAATTATGGAGAGAAAGGATTAAATATGATTTATTAATATATTATGGGAATAATATATTAAAGGAGAAATCATATTGTTTAATTAATATTAGTCAATAATTAATTGGTAATTAGTTTTGTGAGTAAAAGAGATTAATTAAACTTAAGGGACTGAAATTGTAATTATAAGATAATTGCAATTTGGGCCATGGATTGTCTTAAATCAAGAGGTGGACGAATTCTTATGGGAAGCCCATAAGGAAATCGTCCAAGGGCTTGATTAAAGGAGTCTATGGGTTGCTTAGGGCTTAAGCAACCAAATTAGGGTTTCCCTGTTAGATAACCCTAATAGCCTCACTATAAATAGAACCCTTAAGGCTAAAAAATGGGGGAAAGCTTCTTGCTAGGGTTTCACACGTTTTTGGGCAGCCTCTAACCTCTCTCCTCTTCATCCTCTTGCTTATGGTGTTTGTGAGCCATTAGAGGAGTGACACTTGTGACTCTAAGCCTTCCAAAGTCAATTCAAGGAGGAATTGGGATTGTTATTGCTACATAACAATCAAGGTACTATCTTAAACCTAATTATATGTTAATATTGATTTCCATATGCTAGAATTAGGGTTTATAGTCTTGGATTCAAAGCATGTACAATAGAGAAACCTAGATCCAAGCATTAGGGTTTGTATGAGCACATAGGATGTCTTATGACCAAAACCCATCACGGTTCAATCGGTTTTTTTCTAAAAACCGGCCGGTTCAATCGGGTTCAGAAATCAATGTAAAACCGATGATAGTTGAACCGCTCCCTCTCCCGGTTCCCGGTCCAACCGGTTCGACTGACCGGTTCAAACCGGTTTTTAAAACATTGGTTTGTATGGTCTATTTTCAGTATAGTGACATTGCGAGGCAGACCTGCTGGCAGTTCTGGTGCTGGGGAGGGCTCAGGCTCAGGATCTGGATCCGGGAAGCTAGATGACCAGATGAGGGAGTTCATATCGTCTGAGATTACGCGCAATATCCTTGAGCAGACTCCTGTGATCTTTGGCGCAATCAAGGAGGGTATTCTGGAGATCCTAGATGAGCGGTTGAGCGCCTTTCACGCAGAGTTTGTGGCTTTGTTTGGGACACATTCTTTGACGTTCAGGGAGTTCCGGGCATGTGGAGCTCCGGATTATCATTGGGCGAGAGACCGGATTGCGAGTTAGAGGTGGTTAGTAGATGTTGCTAATGCCTTCCGTACCAGCCGTTGTCTTGAGGGGGACAAGGTCAGACTAGCTTCCTACCTTCTGAAGGACAAGGCATGGGATTGGTGGGAGGAGGTAGGACGTGTGGTGGGTGATGATGTTGTTGATGTAATGACCTGGGATGATTTCTCGACTTGGTTCTGAGCTGAGTTTGCACCAGTGATTGAGGTGCAATAGTTGGTGCGAGAGTTTTAGGATCTCCGCCAGACTACGGTGATGGTAGCCGAGATCACCGTGATGTTTCGGGATAGGGAACTTCTGGTTATGTAGTGTGTGGCGGATGAGGAGATGAAGAAGGCATGGTATAATGAGATGTTATGGAGTGACATTCGGTAGTTTGCGATCCGATCCAGCTGCAAGACGCTGGAGGATATGATAGCGAGAGCTAGGGAGAGGGAGATTGATTTGGAGATGGAGAAGAAAAGGAAGTCAGATTCTGTGTCGAGTGTTGAGGGTTCGAGCAAGAGGCCCAAGGTTGTTGATTCGAGAGGGAAGGGCCAGCAGGGCCGAGGCCGTTGCGGAAAATGTGGCAGGATGCACGAGGGGACATGTAGGGTGGGTGGTTTTAGCTGCTTCAAGTGCAGCTGGACTGGGCATATCAGCAAGGATTGTACTACTACCACCATCGCCCCCCAAGTATCTGATCTGATTTGCTTTCGGTGCAATCAGAGTGGCCACAAGAAGGCCTATTGCCCAAGTTTGGTTGTAGCAGGACCGGTGTCAGCACCCACTCCTGCGATTCTTCGGATTACTGACAGCCTTCAGGACCAAGTAGTCACGCCTTTAGCGAAGAGCAGGGCTTTCCAGTTGACAGCCGAGGAGGCACGTATAGCTCCCGATGTTGTGATGGGTATGTATTCTCTTCTTATATCTTTATTTATATTGAATTGATTGCTTATGTTTGTATGTTTTATTTTAGGATCGTTCCTTGTGAACGGTATTTCTGCTATGGTATTATTTGATTCAGGGGATACCCGATTGTTTGTATCTCTTTGAGCTTAACAAGAGATTTTTTGGAGCTCTGCGGGAGCTGAATTGTCCTCTAGATGTCGAGATTTCTAATGATAGGCCTGTTCAGGTTGTGAGGGTTCATCGGTATTGTACTCTCTAGATTTTCAGTGAGCAGTATCTGGTTGATTTGGTTCCCATTCCTCTGTGTGGGAACAAGGTTATCATGGGAATGGATTGGTTGAGCCCTAATGGGGGCAGTGATCGACTGTGAGCAGCAGTTAGTTAGGGTTTGAACCCCAAGTGGGGGAGGGTTAGTGATTCATGGGGAGAGACCACAACATGGGCCGATTATGTGTTCTACAGTGAGGGCAAGACGCTATCTTCATCAGGGTTTCTTGGGTTTTGTTGCCTATGTCATGGATACCCGGGATAAGGGTAAGGCGACCGTGGATGATGTGCTGATTGTACGGGATTATCTAGATGTATTCCCGAAGGATTTGTCTGTGGTGCCTCCGGAGAGGCAGGTTGAGTTCAGGATTGATCTGGTTCCAGGTGTGGCTCCGATAGCCAAAGCACCTTATCAGTTGGCTCTTCCCGAGATGCAGGAGTTGTCTACACAGTTGCAGGAGCTGTTAGACAAGGGATTTATCTACCGCGTAGTTCTCCTTGGGGAGCATCGATTCTGTTTGTGAAGAAGAATGATGGGTCTTATCATATGTGTATCGACTATTGAGAGTTGAATAAGGTAATAGTGAAGAACCGTTATCCCCTCCCGAGGATTGATGATCTTTTTGACCAACTTCAGGGGGAATCTTAGTTCTCCAAGATTGATTTGCGATCAGGTTATCATCAAATGCGGGTCAGGGACGAGGATGTGTAGAATACAGATTTCTGGACTTGATATGGTCATTATGAGTTAGTGGTGATGCCTTTTGGGCTCACCAATGCTCCGGCCGCGTTCATGGATCTCATGAACCGAGTGTGGAGACCAATGTTGGATCGGTCTATGATAGTATTTTTTGATGATATCTTGGTTTATTCCAAGACTCATGAGCATCATGAAGAGCACTTAAGGGAAGTGCTAGAGACATTGAGGAGGGAGAGACTTTTCACAAAGCTCTCCAAGTGCGAGTTCTGGTTGCGCGGGGTGCAGTTTCTGGGGCACCTTGTCAACCAGAAGGGTATTATGGTTGATCCGGCCAAGGTCGAGGCCATGATGCAGTGGGAGGTTCCGAGGTCTCCATCTGAGATTCAATGCTTTCTTGGTTTGGGTGGTTATTATCGGAGATTTATCTAGGATTTCTCAAAAATTATTGTTCCTTTGACCCGACTGACCAAGAAGTTGGTGACTTTTTTCTAGGGGCCTGAGCAGCAGGCAGCTTTTGAGACATTGAGATAATGGTTGTTTGAGGCACCGATTCTGACCCTGCCAGAGGGTGTTGATGATTTTGTGGTTTATTGTGATGCTTTGATCTCCGGTCTGGGAGCAGTGTTGATGCAGAGGGGTCGCGTGATTGCTTACGCTTCGAGGAAGCTGAAGCCTCATGAGGTGAATTATCCGACACATGATTTGGAGTTGGGGGACGTGGTTTTCACCCTCAAGATTTGGCGGCATTACCTCTATGGGGTTTGTTGTACTATTTACACGAATCATAAGAGCTTGAGGTATTTGATGGATCAACCGAATCTGAACATGAGACATCGTCGATGGTTGGATGTGGTGAAGGAATATGATTGCGAGATCCTTTATCGACCAGGGAAGGCCAATGTTTGCAAAAGATGTTATGACTAATCGTAAGGTGTTGGAAAATGCATCAACCATAGTGCTAAATGAGTTATGTTCAGCTGCAATCATCAACAGATTTCCAATCAAGATGATAGATCCAGGTTAACTCACTTTGCCTTGTGAATTTGGCAATTCTATTTCTATAAATGCTTTCGCCGATTCAGGGGCAAGCATTAACCTTATGCCATATTATTTCTATAAAAATCTTGGTTTACCAAGGCTCCAAGACACAAGGATGACAATTCGAATGGTGGATCACTTGAACACATACCCACGTGAAATCATTGAAGACTTGTTAGTAAATGTGGGAAAATTTGTTTTTCCGGTTGATTTTGTGGTTCTCGACATGAAGGAAGATGAAGACCTTCCCATTATTTTGGGAAGACCATTTTTTAGTGCCACTACAACTCTAGTTGACATTCATGATTCAAAGCTTACACTTTGTATAGAAGATGAAGCAATTACTTTCGAAATGAGTCAAGAAGTTAGTCATGAAATACCAAGAGATGAAGTGTCAAAGATAGATGGTATGGAAGAAGATCTTGATGATCTAGTTGAAATTGAAAAGATGATGGAAGAAGAGTTGAAGGTTTGGGAGCAGCCTCATGTTGAAATTGTCAAACATTCAAAACCAAGAGCTTTAATTCCCATGACATTTGAGGTGATCGCATTCACCACACCTAAGGCTTAAGTGGAAGAGGAAAGTGATGAAGTAGAAGATGACTTATATGAAGAAGTTGAGATAATTGATGAATACATGGGTAGGGAATTAGAGGAGCCCACAATGATCAAGATGGAGTAAGACAAGGAAGGTCATAAAGAAGATGACTAGAAGAATGCAAAGGCGAAAAAGAAAGGCAAAGGGGTAAAACACGGACATGAAGAAGGTACTAATCAAAAGAAGAAGGATAACTCGAAGAAGGCATACATTTGAAGGGTTCAAGCGTACAAGAGCAAGTAGAAAGAGAAAAAGGAGAAAAGGGAGATCCCACTCCCAACCACAACAACATAGAATGAGAAGGAGTCTGAATCACGACTTCTAAAAATGAAGCGCTTCTCGGGAGGCAACCTGATGTTTTAGAGTTTGCATTTTCTTTTCCTTTTGATATCTTTTTCATTTTTAGTTTAACCAAATGATCATGTGTTTCTCTAGTGTTTTGATTTTATTTTGTAGTGTTAGAAAAAAGTACATGAAGCAGTGAAGGAGCTTAATGGATGAAGATGTTGTGCAATTTGTGAAGATCACAATTGAAGCCCATGTTTTTGAATAAGTGTGGGGTTCCCACTTGATGAAGAGAGAGTTTTTGAAAGAATTTTCTATAAAGGAAAGATCGGGAATACTCCTAAGCATTGAGAAGAGTAGATGCATTATTTTGACTATTGAAGATATTCTGAGAAGACATTACTATGTGGCCATTATCACCACGTCCTGACATTTGCTTTTATCACGAGTGCATCCAACCAGACACTACGACGTGACATCACTTGACCACGTCGTGGCAATCTTATAATTTGTGACCAATATGACCATTTACCCAACACCATGACGTGACGTTCGTATACCACGTCGTGGAAGAGGTTTAGTATACTTTTTGATGATGGTTATTTGACTTATTTCGATCCGACACATTTGCATTCACGAGAAAAGACCCCAGAAGTACTGTTTCCAGCCATTATACGAGAAGTGTAAGCTTTACCACACAAGTTTTAGAATTCGATCTCGCCACTACTACCCAAGGGGAGTCTGTTCCAATTCTTCCTTTTTAATTATATGTTCTTTAATTGTTTAAGTATTCAATGGTGACATTGCATCAACTAAGTTTGTGGTAGGGGGTTGAATTTAGGAATACAAGCATTCTGATTTAAAAAATTAAAAAAAATGATTGGGATTTAAAAAATTATTAGAAAGATTTGAAATAATAATATCAATCTAGTTAAAAATTGTTATGTTGAGGTCTAGGTTGCTAGCATTGTGTGGGACGATCCAATGTGAGTTTCAATGTTTATTTGAGCCAGTATATGTTATAGTGTATTTGTGGCTTCCCTATCCTAGTGAAATCATGGAACAAAAACACAACCTTGCTTAGTTTGAGGGCCACAATATGTTATCATGTAGAAGAAATGCATCCAAGAGAGTTATGTAGTCATTGCACTTTAGACTAATACCTTTAACCAATAAGGGTTGAAGTTAAGTTCCCTTACGTAAGTATATGTTTTTATAAGATTTTCAATTTTTGAGTGAAAAAAGTAAGAAAGGAAAAAAATAGAAAAAGAAAAAAAGAGGTTGCAAAAGTTTGAGAATAAGAGTCTACAAAGCTATGAAGATCAAGAAATATCGTGAAGAAAAGTTCCAAATTGGAGACTCAAGAATAAGGAAAAATTCACCAAGTTATATTTATTGTAATTTTTTTTATTTCTAGGTTATTTTTCCATATGTATGGTTGGGGTTTAACCAAAAATTACCTTGAGATTAAGAAAGATTTCCAAGGATATATTCGGAGGGATGCATAAATGAGTGTTGTTCAAAAATAAGTGAGGAAGTGTTTATGAAGATTGTGAGTATTTAGGATTGGGGAAGTTCTTAGGAAAATTTAGACACAAATACATGCGTTGCGGTCTTGGAGTAATGGAGACACTCAAAATGGATTGTCTTGTGCGATGTTGATGGCTAAAGTTTTGATATGATAATAATAAAATTAGTTTTGCTTGAGGGCAAGCAAAAGCCAAGTGTGAGGTATTTTGATATGTGCATATTTAACTACATATTTAACACATATTTCTAATAAAACTTCCCATTAAGTGCTCAATACAGAAAGACACCATGTCTAATCTTAGATCTGGTCTAAATAAATGTCCTAAGTGATAAAGTTCCAAAATTTATGCATATGTCTGGCTTACCAAGGTTCAAGGACAAACCCTAATCTCACGAAAACTTCTAAAGACCAAAAACTTATGCATGGATGGTTGGAAATGGCCAAAATCCCATTTTTATGACTTAATACCCTCAAATACATCTGGAAATGCACTTTACAAGATCTAGATCAACTCACACTAAAATGGACCAATTAATGGGACACATAAACTCCACATCTAAGCTAGATCTAACAATGGAAACATAAAGGTAAAAACTTTATACCTCCTGGAGATGAATGAACGAAAGGGACTTTTGGATCCAAGGCTGATCTATGCTTTCAAGCAACTTCACCACCTTCTCCCTTCTTCAAAATGAACACAACACACACAAGGTTTACAATCACACCAAATGGAATTAGGCTTTGAAAGGGGGACATTTGAGGAATGGAGGCTGATGATGGAAGGATCCTCAAGGCTGTTATAGCTAAAACCCTAGATTAGGGTTTTGATTCTAGGCCACTACGCGTTATGTAGCTCATTAAATCCCTACATCCAGATTCCATCCTACGCACTGCATAGGAGCTTACCTATGCCCTATATAGGACCAAACTTCTCAATACTTAAGCTTTTAAATAAAGTAAAGAAATTTACCTGAAATAATTGGGTGTCACAATTATCCCCTACTTAAACTAGATTTTGTCCTTGAAATCCTCAGTTGCAAATAGATCTGGATAATGGTCGCGTGTCTCTAACTCGGGCTCCCAGGTCCACTCGGAATCCTTCCTAGGCTACCACCAAACATTAACCAAGGGTACCACCTTGTTGTGCAAGACATTCGTTTTCCTATCAAAAATAGCCACTGACCTCTCCACATAATTCAAGCTCTCATTGACTCGAATGTCGTCCATGGGAACCACTATTGAATTGTCAACCACACACTTCCTAAGTTGAGAAACCTGGAAGGTGATGTGAATCTGACTAAACTCCCAAGGCAGATCTAATCGGTAAACTACCTTACCTACCCTGGCCACTACTCGAAATGGTTCAACAAATCTGGGACCCAACTTGTCCCTTTTCCTGAAGCGTATAACATCCTTCTAGGGCGATACGTTCAGTAAAACCATATCCTGGCCTGGAACTCTAACTTTGATCATCGTCTATCATGATAACTCTTCTGTCGGCTATGTGCTTTCTGTAATCTCTGTTTGATCCCTTCGATGCGACACATAGACGATTTACTACAGACCAAACTTCACCTTCTTACAATAACACCAATGAGGAGATCACCATCTCCTATCTTAACCATCAACCGACCCACATCTGATCCATCCCCCCTTAAGCACAGGAGGCAGGAAAAACACAACCCCAATGTAGAAGGTAACATCCCTTTCCATCGGCTAACCACTCAGACTTAGGATACAATCCTTGAGTCGACCATCATAGCGACTTACTTTCTGAGTCCCGCGACTTGGTCTGACACTACTTCACGCAAGGCCAACGAGGCCTTTAAATATCCTAAATCACACCGGTCAGCACCAACCAGACCCAAACCGCCACATACATTAAGGCCCAAATGATTACCGATCACATTCTGAACAATCATAGCCAACCGGTAAACATCGATGGGAATGATTGCAATTATGTTAGTTCTATACCACACTATCTACCTCACCTAGCTCCTTAGAAACCTATTTGACCCTCCCCGATTCCTGGATGAGTCCCGTGCTTTCAATAGTATGGACCTCTACTACCTTCCACACCTATCTGTACATGTCGCGAGAATTGCCTCAAAGTCCCTAAGTCACTATACTAGACTACTATCAATCTCAAATACCCATGCCACCACGGACACACACTACCACCCATCCTATATTCTATATGTCTAGGATTCTTCTCATGCATGACCACGCATTAGAATGCTTTTCTAGGAACCTAACCACTACCAGGTGTATCCGCACACCCAAATGCTTAGAAAAGCCATCACAACTGCCTAAATTCCTAACTTAGACTTCCTCATACACAAGTTCTTGTACAAGCAAACTCTAGCACATCTCCAAGATCGCTAGTAACACTCACCCTCACTCTGCTATCAACTACCAAAGAAACTCCTACCAATGTCAACTAACAATCTTACAAATTCAATTACATGCAACAAGGATTAAACAGTTCTTCGACTAAAAGGTCCTACACTACAATGTTTGGATTCATATAAGAGCTACGCAATAGACCAACTTAGACATCGTAAAACTATTTAATCCTTGTGACATGCAACTTAACGTATTCACATAATATCTAACTAATATCAATATAAATTCATCATAGCACAAAGCAAGCAACATTCGAATGGAAAACAACAGATAAAGAGGCATCATAAGTATCAGGAAATTCTAACATGCAATTTCTGAGGATCCTTATCCTAAACACTATCCTGCATCTTTAACAACTCATATATCACACAAAAAAGGCATCTCTCGTAAGTAGGCACTCTAGCATGCAACCTTGAGTAGATCCTTAGCCTAACTTATAATGTTCACATCATATTATAGTACATATAACAACAAGTCAAATACATCTTATAAAGTAAGTATGGATATTTTGGGAAATCACTTTTCGAGCTTCAACTGACTATACGCTGTTGGATTAAGGTGTGTAAGTCAGTAACTAAATTGCTATTATTGTAATTAGAAACAAAGTCCTTTTGAGGTGGCCCTCATGACCAGAATTAGCTAGAATTGATATTAGGAGAGAGAAGTATAATTTATGAGATTATTATATGATTAATAACCTGATTGGAAATTATGAGGAAATAATTTGTTAATATATTATATGATTAATGTATTAAGTGGAAATAGATAGTTGATTTGTTGGTTTATTATGTGATTAATAAATTAATATGAGATCAATTGCTAAATGTTTGATTTGTTAATTTATATGGTTAATAAATTAATAAGAAATCAATTAGAATTAATTAATTATTAATCAGAAATTAATTGTAATTAAATTTAGGATTAATTGAATTAATTAAAAGTGCAAGGACTAAGGGTGACAATGTTAAAAATTTGAAAATTGAAGGATTCCAAAATCTTCTCGAAGCAAGGGACGATTTTAGGAGTCTTCCTAGAGTTTCTAGGAGTCTTAGGGAGCAAGAAAAGGGATAAGTGTTATCTAGATTTACTTTCCTTATTTAAGCTCCCTTGTTCACCTATATAAACGCCTTAAGGGTTCTCTAATTTTCGTCCCTCCTTCCTAGAAGGAATGGAACGAAAACTCCACCTCTCTCCTTTTTCTCCTCATCATTCTAGGTTTATAGGGTTTTGGTGTGAGCTATTAGAGGCATCATCTTTTTGGTGCTTGCTTTCCAAGAAACTTCAAGAGGATTTAATTTTATTATTTGCTATAGTAATCAAAAGGTATGCAACCCTAAACTTTATGTTAATTTCAATTTCATAGCCTCTCTCTAGGGTTTCTTGATGTTCATAGGTTGTTGCTATCAATAGAAAAAACATAGATCCTTTCTAGGTTGCATGTGAACTTAAGGGTATAAGTGTTTTTCCACCACATGAATTTTTTATAACCTAGAAAACCCATCATATACATCCATCTTTGTAACGCCCGTAGATCCGGGCTAGTCAATTTAGAGGCAATAGGGGTCGAAAACGGCTTTTCGACAAAGGATTATTAAGAATAAGTAATCTCAACCAATTTTTAGTATATGTTACAAGGTTTCTGTACATATAAAGAGCGTCGAAATCCGAGTTATAACGAAGAAGTTATGACCCGTCGAAGTTTTACGGCAAAACCGGCACGACACCGGGAGACGTAAATAGTGAATTTACGATGGAGGACTTTTTAGCCTTAGTGATCTAAACTAAAGTTGTAGTATATGTTAAATCGAGAACATCCATAAAAAGAACGCCCAAATCCGACTTCGTATGAGGAAGTTATGATTTTTCTAAGATTCGGCTTAGCAGTGCACGACCCGAAACTCGAATTTTAGTTCGAGTGGTTTTTGACTTACGCGACCTAAATGAGAGTTGAAGATCTCATTAATAGGAACTCAACGGTAAAAAGACAGAAGAAAACAGAGTCCGTATGTAGAAGTTATGAATTTTACGCGGACGTTTAACAGTATAATCTCCTTGTACTGTTCAATTTAAGATCGGTCGAGAATTAGCCGACGGAGTAAAAACGAAAGTTGTAGATATTATTTTTACCTACGCGTGGATATAAATAACGTCAAAAACGGAGGTCGTATGTGAAAGTTACGGATTTTAGAAGTCGGAAGTGTGCTGTGCGAAAATGGGTGATGTGGCACAATCTTGGCCATTGCTTTCTCCCCAAGTCTTGCCACTAGATGGTGACATGTGGCACCAAGTTCAGCCAATTTTCGCCCTATAAATAGAACATCTCCCACCCTCATTTTCTTCACACCTTTCCCATTCTTTCTTCTTTTTACTCTCTCTCTAGAACCTCTCTCTAGTCCCGAAACCCCCCGAAAAGCCTAGGGAACCTCCCTAGCATGAGGCGGAAGCCCCGGAGTGTTCGAAGACTCCGAGAAGAAGAGCTTTTCGGCTCGGGAACGCTGCTCCAAGCAAAGACCGGTTTTATATAAAACCCGTTGTAAGTGAGCTACGCCTACGCTATTTTTAATATATCGTTTATTTAATTATAGTAACGTTATTAGGAACTTATAATAAGTACTTGGGCTATTATTATGGGTTATATAAGTATTGTTTGACACTTATATAATAGTAATAATAGCTAGACTATTAATTAGTCTCGGCGAATAATAGACTAAACTCTAGTGGTAATAATACTAGGTTTCGTCGAAGGAAATTATTTTTAAGAAGCGAAGCGCTGTCCGAGTTCGGATTCACCACCTTTTCAAGTGAGTGCATAGTTACTTTTAGCTTACACATAGATATGAAGTATTTTATATAAATTACGTGCTATGTGTGTATATTATCTGAATACTTGCTATCTATGCTGGATGAACGTTTTATACATGTTTTCAATGATTTAAACTGTTATTGATGTTATTGATGATCCAGTCATCTAGCGGAGTATAGATGTTATTGATGATCCAGTCATCTAGATGTTATTGATGATCCAGTCATCTAGCGGAGTATAGATGACGACCACGGACTATTCTAGACAGTCCAGTGGAACACTAGCAGGCTCGCAACCTGTAGGTGTTTATTTGAACTGTGTGCTCACCAGATGTACTCCATTCCCCCACATGGTTGCCTTAAGGACATTTATTGCTGAGGAATCCCCTTAGCAGTAGTGTCCACCCCGATGATAGTCCTTAGGCTAGGTCCCTTGTGTTAGATGTTTTAGGGACGTAAAGTGAGGATAACGGGAACGGGTAATCGGGTTTGTTTGTTTTGATAAAGCTAATAACTTATTTATTGTGGGTTGAAATCCTATGTGCTCACCAGGCTCCCAAGCCTGACCCACTCAGTTTCTTGTATTACAGGTAGTGGCGCATGAGCATAGATGTGATGTCTTGGGATGAGAGATTAATGGATTTTAGGCCTGTAAATACAGAATAATGTAGTAAGGCCTATGCTGTATTGTTTATGCTTATGATCTGTATCGAACATGACATCCCGAGTCTTTTTAAATGAAATACATTTCTACGGAAATGCTTTTGATAAATCTTTATCATATTTTGTTTTGGGACAAATTACGCAACACTTTTATTTAAAATATTACTTTGATTTTTAAACAAAGCATAAACAAAATCGGTCTTTTCTGACCGTGAAAATGGGGATGTCACAGTTGGTATCAGAGAATTAGTTTATGCGAACTAGGAATTTTTAGGATTTCTATACTTAAACTTAGAATGCTAAGCGATGATTGTGAGGTGTGAGCAGTAGCTTATTTTAGGAATTATGCCTAAAATGCTTTTATGTGCTAAATGCTTTGTGCCTAACATGCTAGTATTTGTTCGGATCTATGGTCTGTTGCCGAACGGATCTGGAAACCTTATGTGTTTAGGATTCTAAGCGTTTAACTACGATATTAGAACTAGCATATAAACGTTTCGGAGTGATAAGGATGATTTAAAGGTCAATTCTAAATAAATATCTAGATTCACCTTATTCGGTGTATAGATCAAGATGGCAAGGACTCGTAGCAGAAATGTGAATGCAAATGGGAACCGAGATCAGCCCCCAGTGATACAACAAATACCAGTCGTAGTAGAAGTTGCAACCGAGCCAATCACGATGGCCGGAGTGCAAGCATTGATCCAGATGATGTTGGATCGTGAAATGGAGGATACAAGGCGTTTACTTCAACAAGCTCGAGAGGAAATTACGATGCCTATTGAACAATCCGAGCTGAATGACGGGAAATTTGAGGAAGGGAACGACAGCAGGACCGTTGGTCAAGCTGATCCCCCGGTGATTAGGAGGAACAATCATGATGAAGGAGTCGAGAGGAATGGATGCAAGTACAAAGATTTTATAACTTGCAAGCCATCGACTTTCACTGGGAAGGAAGATCCGATCGGGGTCATGGATTGGATCTCAGAGATGGAGTTGGCCTTCATGACATGTGGTTGCAAAGGCAAGCTACAAACCACGTTTGCAGTACGTCAATTCAGAGGAGGCGCTGTTCGCTGGTGGAATACCCTAGGGAAGACTTTGAGCCCCAATGAGCCCCTGCAACTGGCATGGGCAGAGTTTCTGGTACAATTTAAACGAAAGTACTGCTCAGCTCAAAACCTGCTCGGGCTAGAGAACCAGTTTCTAACCCTGAAGAAGGGAAGCATGTCAATTGATGAATACACCAACAACTTCACAGACAAAATGGAGTTTGCTTTGCGCCTTGTCCCAGACGAGCTGACAAAGGTTAACAAGTATGCAAAGGGACTTCCTTAGGAATATGCGGTGCCGATACGTCAGGCACCAGCTCTAGAGGCAGCTATCTGGGCTGCCAAGTTTGTTGAAGATATGATCAAAGGAAGAGCCGCCAACAAGGTTGAAGTTGGCGATAAGAGAAAGTTTGAAGGATCCACAAGGTCCGACGAGAAGAGAAAATTCTCAAAGTCTGGGGAAGGAGCACAATGGTGTGACAAGTGCAGAAGGAAGCACATTGGGAGATGCTCTAAAGAAATGACCTGCTTCAAATGCGGGAAAACTGGTCATTATTCCAGTGAATGCACCACCAAGAGAGAAGTCTGCTTTAAGTGTGGTGAGGAAGGACACTTCAAGCAAGACTGCCCAAGGAAAGAAGAAGCTACAAAGCCAAATGTGCCGCCAAAGTAGAAGGCAAGATCATTTCATATGATCCATGACGAAGCAGATGACAATGCAAGGAATCAGGAATGAGAACTGATATCCGAAGATCAAGTTATAAAGTAGGCATGCGGTTAGTATCAGGAGGTGTAGCCTATTAGATGCATAGTCTAGGGTGAACTTGAACACCTATGTAATCATTTCAAGAAATAATATAAAGCTTCGTTATGTTATCCGTTGTGTTAATTGATTATGTGACATTCGTGCATGGTGACTTGGAAAACTGCGAGACAACACTTGGGACGAGTATGAGTAGGTGTGAATGGTAGTAAATGCCTATGCTACTGGAAGCACAGGACTCACACTTGGATCAAGGAAAGTCACAAGGTTACCAAGAAACTAGTAATTGATTTTGTTTTATTCAAGTATGTCGTTACCATTGTTTTGGTAATGACTAAGAAGATTGTTGTTATCCCGACCCTAGTGGTCATATCACATTGAGTCCGACTACGATGAGTAGGTTATGTGGTTCAGAGAACCAAGTTTGATGTAGCGTCCGAATTAAACCAAACGATTGAAATCAAAGCGATCAATAGAAGTATCACGCTCGTTGTTAAAGAAGTTGGTAGGTAGAAATGCTACATGTTAAAATGTGATTATATCACATTAGACGATGAAGGAAGGCATATTCCATTCCGGAATTTGACTCTAAGAGACCTGAGTCTAAGCATTGCTACATACGATGATAGGTCATTAGAATATGACACATCGGTCAATTGTAGTAATCAAATTAATTTATCCTAAGTTTGTTAAGTAGAAGAAGAAGCAGTCTCTGATGAAGAATGAGGTTGTGACACGAAGGTCATGATTGAAAGTGTAACGAGCAGGTGCAAGACCGAGCACCGCCTACAGTCAAGGAGTCTAAGAGTTAGATACTCGTTCGAAGCTACATAGAAGTTACATTTATTACCCAGGATGAAGAGATAACGTATGGAGTCATTATACAATCCTATTTTGTTGATGATTCCGGGACGTAATCATCCTAAGGGGGAGATAATTGTAACGTCTGTAGATCCGAGCTAGTTGATTTAGAGGCAATAGGGGTCGAAAACGACTTTTCGACAAAAGATTATTAAGAATAAATAATCTCAACCAATTTTTAGTATATGTTACAAGGTTACCGTACATATAAAGAGCGTCATAATCCGAGTTATAACGAAGAAGTTATGACCCGTCGAAATTTTACGGCAAAACCGGCACGACACCGGGAGACGTAAATAGTGAATTTACAATGGAGGACTTTTTAGCCTTAATGATCTAAACTAAAGTTTTAGTATATGTTAAATCGAGAACATCCATAAAAAGAACACCCAAATCCGACTTCGTATGAGGAAGTTATGATTTTTCTAAGATTCGGCTTAGCAGTGCACGACCCGAAACTCGAATTTTAGTTCGAGCGGTTTTTGACTTACGCGACCTAAATGAGAGTTGAAGATCTCATTAATAGGAACTCAACGGTAAAAAGACAGAAGAAAACAGAGTCCATATGTAGAAGTTATGAATTTTACGCGGACGTTTAACAGTATAATCTCCTTGTACTGTTAAATTTAAGATCGGTCGAGAATTAGCCGACGGAGTAAAAATGAAAGTTGTAGATATTATTTTTACCTACGCGTGGATATAAAGAACGTCAAAAACGGAGGTCGTATGTGAAAGTTACGGATTTTAGAAGTCGAAAGTGTGCTGTTCGAAAATGGGTGATGTGGCACAATCTTGGCCATTGCTTTCTCCCCAAGTCTTGCCACTAGATGGTGACATGTGGCACCAAGTTCAGCCAATTTTCACCCTATAAATAGAACATCTCCCACCCTCATTTTCTTCACACCTTTCCCATTCTTTCTTCTTTTTACTCTCTCTCTAGAACCTCTCTCTAGCCCCGAAACCCCCCGAAAAGCCTAGGGAACCTCCCTAGCATGAGGCCCCGGAGTGCTCGAAGGCTCCGAGAAGAAGAGATTTTCGGCTTGGGAACGCTTCTCCAAGTAAAGCCCGGTTTTATATAAAACCCGTTGTAAGTGAGCTACGGCTACGCTATTTTTAATATATCGTTTATTTAATTATAGTAACGTTATTAGGAACTTATAATAAGTACTCAGGCTATTATTATGGGCTATATAAGTATTCTTTGATGCTTATATATTAGTAATAATAGCTAGACTATTAATTAGTCTCGGCGAATAATAGACTAAACTCCAGTGGTAATAATACTAGGTTTCGTCGAAGGAAATTATTTTTAAGAAGCGAAGCGCTGTTCGAGTTCGGATTCACCACCCTTTCTAGTGAGTGCATAGTTACTTTCAGCTTACACATAGATATGAAGTATTTTATATAAATTACGTGCTATGTGTTCATATTATCTGAATACTTGCTATCTATGCTGGATGAACGTTTTATACATGTTTTCAATGATTTAAATTATATATGTATTTTATATCTACAAAATGTGTTGGGTAAAACATGGGTAGATGTAATAGTTGCTGTGTGACAAAATAAAATAATGAGAGGTCTCGTTATAGATGTTATTGATGATCCAGTCATCTAGCGGAGTATAGATGACGACCACGGACTATTCTAGACAGTCCAGTGGAACACTAGCAGGCTCGCAACCTGTAGGTGTTTATTTGAACTGTGTGCTCACTAGATGTACTCCATTCCCCACATGGTTGCCTTAAGGACATTTATTGCTGAGGAATCCCCTTAGCAGTAGTGTCCACCCCGATGATAGTCCTTAGACTAGGTCCCTTGTGTTAGATGTTTTAGGGACGTAAAGTGAGGATAACGGGAACGGGTAATCGGGTTTGTTTGTTTTGATAAAGCTAATAACTTATTTATTGTGGGTTGAAATCCTATGTGATCACCAGGCT
This sequence comes from Lactuca sativa, assembly GCF_002870075.4. Classification (NCBI taxonomy): domain Eukaryota; kingdom Viridiplantae; phylum Streptophyta; class Magnoliopsida; order Asterales; family Asteraceae; genus Lactuca; species Lactuca sativa. Next base: position 182,318,993 of record NC_056630.2, on the reverse strand, counting down.
CCCAAGCGTGACCCACTCAGTTTCTTGTATTACAGGTAGTGGCGCATGAGCATAGATGTGATGTCTTGGGATGAGAGATTAATGGATTTTAGGCCTGTAAATACAGAATAATGTAGTAAGGCCTATGCTGTATTGTTTATGCTTATGATCTGTATCGAACATGACATCCCGAGTCTTTTTAAATGAAATACATTTCTACGGAAATGCTTTTGATAAATCTTTATCATATTTTGTTTTGGGACAAATTACGCAACACTTTTATTTAAAATATTACTTTGATTTTTAAACAAAGCATAAACAAAATCGGTCTTTTCTGACCGTGAAAATGGGGATGTCACAGTTGGTATCAGAGAATTAGTTTATGCGAACTAGGAATTTTTAGGATTTCTATACTTAAACTTAGAATGTTAAGCGATGATTGTGAGGTGTGAGCACTAGCTTATTTTAGGAATTATGCCTAAAATGCTTTTATGTGCTAAATGCTTTGTGCCTAACATGCTAGTATTTGTTCGGATCTATGGTCTGTTGCCGAACGGATCTGGAAACCTTATGTGTTTAGGATTCTAAGCGTTTAACTACGATATTAGAACTAGCATATAAACGTTTCGGAGTGATAAGGATGATTTAAACGTCAATTCTAAATAAATATCTAGATTCACCTTATTCGGTGTATAGATCAAGATGGCAAGGACTTGTAGCGGAAATGTGAATGCAAATGGGAACCAAGATTAGCCCCCAGTGATACAACAAATACCAGTCGTAGTAGAAGTTGCAACCGAGCCAATCACGATGGCCGGAGTGCAAGCATTGATCCAGATGATGTTGGATCGTGAAATGGAGGATACAAGGCGTTTACTTCAACAAGCTCGAGAGGAAATTACGATGCCTATCGAACAACCCAAGCTGAATGACGGGAAATTTGAGGAAGGGAACGACAGCAGGACCGTTGGTCAAGCTGATCCCCCGGTGATTAGGAGGAACGATCATAATGAAGGAGTCGAGAGGAATGGATGCAAGTACAAAGATTTTCTAACTTGCAAGCCATCGACTTTCACTGGGAAGGAAGATCCGATCGGGGTCATGGATTGGATCTCAGAGATGGAGTTGGCCTTCATGACATGTGGTCGCAAAAGCAAGCTACAAACCACGTTTGCAGTACGTCAATTCAGAGGAGGCGCTGTTCGCTGGTGGAATACCCTAGGGAAGACTTTGAGCCCCAATGAGCCCCTGCAACTGGCATGGGCAGAGTTTCTGGTGCAATTTAAACGAAAGTACTGCTCAGCTCAAAACCTGCTTGAGCTAGAGAACCAGTTTCTAACCCTGAAGAAGGGAAGCATGTCAATTGATGAATATACCAACAACTTCACAGACAAAATGGAGTTTGCTTTGCGCCTTGTCCCAGATGAGCTGACAAAGGTTAACAAGTATGCAAAGGGACTTCCTTAGGAATATGCGGTGCCCGTACGTCAGGCACCTGCTCTAGAGGCAGCTATCTGGGCTGCCAATTCTGTTGAAGATATAATCAAAGGAAGAGCCGCCAGCAAGGTTGAAGTTGGCGATAAGAGAAAGTTTGAAGGATCCACAAGGTCCGACGAGAAGAGAAAATTCTCAAAGTCTGGGGAAGGAGCACAATGGTGTGACAAGTGCAGAAGGAAGCACATTGGGAGATGCTCTAAAGAAATGACCTGCTTCAAATGCGGGAAAACTGGTCATTATGCCAATGAATGCACCACCAAGAGAGAAGTCTGCTTTAAGTGTGGTGAGGAAGGACACTTCAAGCAAGACTGCCCAAGGAAAAAAGAAGCTACAAAGCCAAATGTGCCGCCAAAGTAGAAGGCAAGATCATTTCATATGATCCATGACGAAGCAGATGACAATGCAAGGAATCAGGAATGAGAACTGATATCCGAAGATCAAGTTATAAAGTAGGCATGCGGTTAGTATCAGGAGGTGTAGCCTATTAGATGCATAGTCTAGGGTGAACTTGAACACCTATGTAATCATTTCAAGAAATAATATAAAGCTTCGTTATGTTATCCGTTGTGTTAAATGATTATGTGACATTCGTGCATGGTGACTTGGAAAACTACGAGACAACACTTGGGACGAGTATGAGTAGGTGTGAATGGTAGTAAAGGCCTATGCTACTGGAAGCACAGGACTCACACTTGGATCAGGGAAAGTCACAAGGTTACCAAGAAACTAGTAATTGATTTTGTTTTATTCAAGTATGTCGTTACCATTGTTTCGGTAATGACTAAGAAGATTGTTGTTATCTCGACCCTAGTGGTCATATCACATTGAGTCCGACTACGATGAGTAGGTTACGTGGTTCAGAGAACCAAGTTTGATGTAGTGTCCGAATTAAACCAAACGATTGAAATCAAAGCGATAAATAGAAGTATCACGCTCGTTGTTAAAGAAGTTGGTAGGTAGAAATGCTACATGTTAAAATGTGATTATATCACATTAGACGATGAAGGAAGGCATATTCCATTCCGGAATTTGACTCTAAGAGACCTGAGTCTAAGCATTGCTACATACGATGATAGGTCATTAGAATATGACACATCGGTCAATTGTAGTAATCAAATTAATTTATCCTAAGTTTGTTAAGTAGAAGAAAACGCAGTCTCTGATGAAGAATGAGGTTGTGACACGAAGGTCATGATTGAAAGTGTAACGAGCAGGTGCAAGACCGAGCACCGCCTACAGTCAAGGAGTCTAAGAGTTAGATACTCGTTCGAAGCTACATAGAAGTTACATTTATTACCCAGGATGAAGAGATAACGTATGGAGTCATTATACAATCCTATTTTGTTGATGATTTCGGGACGTAATCATCCTAAGGGGGAGATAATTGTAACGCCCGTAGATCCGAGTTAGTTGATTTAGAGGCAATAGGGGTCGAAAACGACTTTTCGACAAAAGATTATTAAGAATAAATAATCTCAACCAATTTTTAGTATATGTTACAAGGTTACCGTACATATAAAGAGCGTCGAAATCCGAGTTATAACGAAGAAGTTATGACCCGTCGAAGTTTTACGGCAAAACCGGCACGACACCGGGAGACGAAAAATAGTGAATTTACGATGGAGGAATTTTTAGCCTTAGTGATCTAAACTAAAGTTGTAGTATATGTTAAATCGAGAACATCCATAAAAAGAACACCCAAATCCGACTTCGTATGAGGAAGTTATGATTTTTCTAAGATTCGGCTTAGCAGTGCACGACCCGAAACTCGAATTTTAGTTCGAGCGGTTTTTGACTTACGCGACCTAAATGAGAGTTGAAGATCTCATTAATAGGAACTCAACGGTAAAAAGACAGAAGAAAACAGAGTCCGTATGTAGAAGTTATGAATTTTACGCGGACGTTTAACAGTATAATCTCCTTGTACTGTTAAATTTAAGATCGGTCGAGAATTAGCCGACGGAGTGAAAATGAAAGTTGTAAATATTATTTTTACCTACGCGTGGATATAAAGAACGTCAAAAACGGAGGTCGTATGTGAAAGTTACGGATTTTAGAAGTCGGAAGTGTGCTGTGCGAAAATGGGTGATGTTGCACAATCTTGGCCATTGCTTTCTCCCCAAGTCTTGCCACTAGATGGTGACATGTGGCACCAAGTTCAGCCAATTTTCACCCTATAAATAGAACATCTCCCACCCTCATTTTCTTCACACCTTTCCCATTCTTTCTTCTTTTTACTCTCTCTCTAGAACCTCTCTCTAGCCCCGAAACCCCCCGAAAAGCCTAGGGAACCTCCCTAGCATGAGGCGGAAGCCCCGGAGTGCTCGAAGGCTCCGAGAAGAAGAGCTTTTCGGCTCGGGAACGCTGCTCCAAGTAAAGCCTGGTTTTATATAAAACCCGTTGTAAGTGAGCTACGCCTACGCTATTTTTAATATATCGTTTATTTAATTATAGTAACGTTATTAGGAACTTATAATAAGTACTTGGGCTATTATTATGGGCTATATAAGTATTGTTTGGTGCTTATATAATAGTAATAATAGCTAGACTATTAATTAGTCTCGGCGAATAATAGACTAAACTCTAGTGGTAATAATACTAGGTTTTGTCGAAGGAAATTATTTTTAAGAAGCAAAGCGCTGTCCGAGTTCGGATTCACCACCTTTTCAAGTGAGTGCATAGTTACTTTCAGCTTACACATAGATATGAAGTATTTTATATAAATTACGTGCTATGTGTGTATATTATCTGAATACTTGCTATCTATGCTGGATGAACGTTTTATACATGTTTTCAATGATTTAAACTGTTATTGATGTTATTGATGATCCAGTCATCTAGCGGAGTATAGATGTTATTGATGATCCCGTCATCTAGATGTTATTGATGATCCAGTCATCTAGCGGAGTATAGATGACGACCACGGACTATTCTAGACAGTCCAGTGGAACACTAGCAGGCTCGCAACCTGTAGGTGTTTATTTGAACTGTGTGCTCACCAGATGTACTCCATTCCCCACATGGTTTCCTTAAGGACATTTATTGCTGAGGAATCCCCTTAACAGTAGTGTCCACCCCGATGATAGTCCTTAGACTAGGTCCCTTGTGTTAGATGTTTTAGGGACGTAAAGTGAGGATAACGGGAACGGGTAATCGGGTTTGTTTGTTTTGATAAAGCTAATAACTTATTTATTGTGGGTTGAAATCCTATGTGCTCACCAGGCTCCCAAGACTGCCCAAGGAAAGAAGAAGCTACAAAGCCAAATGTGCCGCCAAAGTAGAAGGCAAGATCATTTCATATGATCCATGACGAAGCAGATGACAATGCAAGGAATCAGGAATGAGAACTGATATCCGAAGATCAAGTTATAAAGTAGGCATGCGGTTAGTATCAGGAGGTGTAGCCTATTAGATGCATAGTCTAGGGTGAACTTGAACACCTATGTAATCATTTCAAGAAATAATATAAAGCTTCGTTATGTTATCCGTTGTGTTAAATGATTATGTGACATTCGTGCATGGTGACTTGGAAAACTACGAGACAACACTTGGGACGAGTATGAGTAGGTGTGAATGGTAGTAAAGGCCTATGCTACTGGAAGCACAGGACTCACACTTGGATCAGGGAAAGTCACAAGGTTACCAAGAAACTAGTAATTGATTTTGTTTTATTCAAGTATGTCGTTACCATTGTTTCGGTAATGACTAAGAAGATTGTTGTTATCTCGACCCTAGTGGTCATATCACATTGAGTCCGACTACGATGAGTAGGTTACGTGGTTCAGAGAACCAAGTTTGATGTAGTGTCCGAATTAAACCAAACGATTGAAATCAAAGCGATAAATAGAAGTATCACGCTCGTTGTTAAAGAAGTTGGTAGGTAGAAATGCTACATGTTAAAATGTGATTATATCACATTAGACGATGAAGGAAGGCATATTCCATTCCGGAATTTGACTCTAAGAGACCTGAGTCTAAGCATTGCTACATACGATGATAGGTCATTAGAATATGACACATCGGTCAATTGTAGTAATCAAATTAATTTATCCTAAGTTTGTTAAGTAGAAGAAAACGCAGTCTCTGATGAAGAATGAGGTTGTGACACGAAGGTCATGATTGAAAGTGTAACGAGCAGGTGCAAGACCGAGCACCGCCTACAGTCAAGGAGTCTAAGAGTTAGATACTCGTTCGAAGCTACATAGAAGTTACATTTATTACCCAGGATGAAGAGATAACGTATGGAGTCATTATACAATCCTATTTTGTTGATGATTTCGGGACGTAATCATCCTAAGGGGGAGATAATTGTAACGCCCGTAGATCCGAGCTAGTTGATTTAGAGGCAGTAGGGGTCGAAAACGACTTTTCGACAAAAGATTATTAAGAATAAATAATCTCAACCAATTTTTAGTATATGTTACAAGGTTACCGTACATATAAAGAGCGTCGAAATCCGAGTTATAATGAAGAAGTTATGACCCGTCGAAGTTTTACGGCAAAACCGGCACGACACCGGGAGACGTAAATAGTGAATTTACGATGGAGGACTTTTTAGCCTTAGTGATCTAAACTAAAGTTGTAGTATATGTTAAATCGAGAACATCCATAAAAAGAACACCCAAATCCGACTTCATATGAGGAAGTTATGATTTTTCTAAGATTCGGCTTAGCAGTGCACGACCCGAAACTCGAATTTTAGTTCGAGTGGTTTTTGACTTACGCGACCTAAATGAGAGTTGAAGATCTCATTAATAGGAACTCAACGGTAAAAAGTCAGAAGAAAACAGAGTCCGTATGAAGAAGTGATGAATTTTACGCGGACGTTTAGCAGTATAATCTCCTTGTACTGTTAAATTTAAGATCGGTCGAGAATTAGCCGACGGAGTAAAAATGAAAGTTGTAGATATTATTTTTACCTATGCGTGGATATAAAGAACGTCAAAAACGGAGGTCGTATGTGAAATTTACGGATTTTAGAAGTCGGAAGTGTGCTGTGCGAAAATGGGTGATGTGGCACAATCTTGGCCATTGCTTTCTCCCCAAGTCTTGCCACTAGATGGTGACATGTGGCACCAAGTTCAGCCAATTTCACCCTATAAATAGAACATCTCTCACCCTCATTTTCTTCACACCTTTCCCATTCTTTCTTCTTTTTACTCTCTCTCTAGAACCTCTCTCTAGTCCCGAAACCCCCCGAAAAGCCTAGGGAACCTCCCTAGCATGAGGCGGAAGACCCAGAGTGCTCGAAGGCTCCGAGAAGAAGAGCTTTTCGGCTCGGGAACGCTGCTCCAAGCAAAGCCCGGTTTTATACAAAACCCGTTGTAAGTGAGCTACGCCTACGCTATTTTTAATATATCATTTATTTAATTATAGTAACGTTATTAGGAACTTATAATAAGTACGTGGGCTATTATTATGGGCTATATAAGTATTGTTTGACGCTTATATAATAGTAATAATAGCTAGACTATTAATTAGTCTCGGCGAATAATAGACTAAACTCTAGTGGTAATAATACTAGGTTTCGTCGAAGGAAATTATTTTTAAGAAGCGAAGCGCTGTCCGAGTTTGGATTCACCACCTTTTCTAGTGAGTGCATAGTTACTTTCATCTTACACATAGATATGAAGTATTTTATATAAATTACGTGATATGTGTGTATATTATCTGAATACTTGCTATCTATGCTGGATGAACGTTTTATACATGTTTTCAATGATTTAAACTGTATATGTATTTTATATCTACAAAATATGTTGGGTAAAACATGGATAGATGTAATAGTTGCTGTGTGAAAAAATAAAATAATGAGAGGCCTCGTTATAGATGTTATTGATAATCCAGTCATCTAGCGGAGTATAGATGACGACCACAGACTATTCTAGACAGTCCAGTGGAACACTAGCAGGCTCACAACCTGTAGGTGTTTATTTGAACTGTGTGCTCACCAGATGTACTCCATTCCCCACATGGTTGCCTTAAGGACATTTATTGCTGAGGAATCCCCTTAGCAGCAGTGTCCATCCCGATGATAGTCCTTAGACTAGGTCCCTTGTGTTAGATGTTTTAGGGACGTAAAGTGAGGATAATGGGAATGGGTAATCGGGCTTGTTTGTTTTGATAAAGCTAATAACTTATTTATTGTGGGTTGAAAACCCTATGTGCTCACCAGGATCCCAAGCCTGATCCACTCAGTTTCTTGTATTACAGGTAGTGGCGCATGAGCATAGATGTGATGTCTTGTGATGAGAGATTAATGGATTTTAGGCTTGTAAATACGGAATAATGTAATAAGGCCTATGCTGTATTATTTATGCTTATGATCTGTATCGAACATGACATCCCGAGTCTTTTTAAATGAAATACATTTCTACGGAAATGCTTTTGATAAATCTTTATCATATTTTGTTTTGGGACAAATTCCGCAACACTTTTATTTAAAATATTACTCTGATTTTTAAACAAAGCATAAACAAAATCGATCTTTTCTGACCGTGAAAATGGGGATGTCACAATCTTCTCCTTTCATTTCTTGAAATGAATATTCTCTGAAAAGGTTTAGCAAACTCTTAGCTCTATAGTTTGAGTTTGGAATCCCATGAGTGTTCATCCAAAGCACTCAAACTAGGTCATGATACCAACTTGTAACATCCCAAAAAACCATGGCTAAAATTTTTCATTTTTTAAAGAGAATAAAAAATCCATTTAACAAAATTACATCCAGTGCAACCCATTTGTTCATAATCCATTATTCAAAAATAAGAGTTAATAAGAAGACAATTCGAAATCTCAAATCATAAATCTGCTGATGTATATGTATAATCCCGCCTTCACAATCTGATAAGTACTTGCAAAAATATTTAATCCACAACTGTAAGCACAAAGCTTAGCGAGTTACCAAAAATACCACACACAACACAACATAATAATCATCTAAGAGTTATCATCAAAATCTTGAGACTATCAGTAGTCCTAATGGGGTAACAACACACCCTGTGGATTAACAGGACACCTGACAGGTTATCAACAACCATGGGGACTATCAATAGTCCCATGGACTGAAAACAATCGAAGAGTTATCAACAACTCATTTCACATATAACAGAACCAAAAAATAAGACCCAACTGGTGGACATGCATATACGACCACACAAGCAAGTACAGTGAGAGGACTCACCTTGTAAGTAGCAGCTAAACACCACAACTCTCATCTAGTAAGGAATGCTCCTACTTGGAACCTAACAATAATAAAGAGCACCCTTTTAGTCTACACTCCAAAACACATTGTTTGACTAAAAGTCAACCCATGTCAACAAGTCAACGGCCAATAACTTCAACCATTGAGCCTCACGTCGTGACCAACCCTTGGTCACGTTGTAAGAACTCACCCAGTCCGATCCCAACTCGTTCCGTTCCAACTCATCCAACTCGTTCACGGACAAGTCACTCAGTACGCATCATGATGTGAACCTTCCTTGGTCACGTCGTGAGCACAACAGGGCAACCCAATCATGAGAACCATCTTTGTAATGTCGTGAGACCCTTAGTGTCATATCCCGACTTCAGTTTGAAACCTCCCTTTAATGATTCGAGTCCTTAATCCATTAAGTTTCCAACTCCAAATTTTCCAGAAGCTTAAGGGGACCCCAAAGGTTCATAAAAATGATTACTTTATGGACATGCATGTTTCATGCACATCCTCTATCCATTCTAGGTAAAAAAAATGAAGAGATAACATCAAAACACACAAGCATGGACCCTATACTCAAACAACTTCTATATTTGAACCTTATGATACTCAATGGACCCTCAGAGTCTGTAAAGTTGCCAACTTTATGAATTCCTTCCATTTAATCTTGCTTAATAATGAAGAACATGGGACAAAAACTTAGATCTAGAAACATTAAGCAATAAAGTTTGGACCTTGGACTGTTGGACACTTATAAAGGTCCAAAATGAGTACAAGATGATGATGATGATGATGTGGTTTCCTTGCTAGATCCACAACTAGAGCACCTCATTCTCCTTCCTCAAGCTACCAAATGTACCAAAAAGGTCAAGAATCACCAAGGGAATTAGGGTTAGGGGTTTTATAAGGTTTGAGGGTGATGGAGGCTGATAATGAACCCTGAATCGACTTACAAGGGTTTAAATATGAAGGAAACCCTAAAAGATTTTGGGCTTGGGTTGCAGTAGGCTTCACGTCGTAACCACCTATGTGTCACGTCGTGAGATCAGTTCCAAAACGCATTTCTCATATTGGCTTGTCAGATCGTGACCACCCTATGGCCATGTCACGACACTCAATTTTCCCCGAGAACCAACCTTTTGACTCCTTAAAACCCTAAACATATCCATTCTGGAATACAGGCGTTACACATGTGATCCCATTTGTGTCTATCTCCTCCCAAGAGACTGATTTAGCTATAGTGTTCCCTCACACATGGAATTGATGTCTTGTTCATCCAATATTATTCTTTCTTTAGTTAATTATGTCTTAAAATTTTATTTCTTATTCTTCAAATAAGTTGTCACTTTTCCATGCTTGTTAGCTTGGCGAACACTAGTGTTTATGACTTTCTTTGTCTAATTCTCGTACAACACACTTGTTTGAACTTATTCACTCATATTTATGGACATCTCCAATTCTAAGTTTAAGTGGTTACAATTATTTTAAATTGTTTATTGATGATTTTTCTCATATTTTATGGGTGTTTCCCTTACTTTCAAAATATGATGTTTTTTTTTCTATATTTTGCAACTTCCGGTATTACGTATAAAATCTGTAACAACCCAAAAATCCAAGGTAAAAATTCCATTTTTATTATAATAAAAACAATATTGTAACTTTGTTCTAAACATTGAAAAGCATTTCAATTAACACAATTATCATAGTCCAATCCCAAAGATCACATATCGCGGAAAACACGGGTGTATGCGCTGCGATCGTCCTGATCTCTTTTATTTGAAAACCGGAGTACCAGAAACATAAACTGAAAACCATAAGCACAAAGCTTAGTGAGTTCCCCAAATACCACATACCATACATATCCAACGATCCATACATGTCATACATAACCATGAGCCATAAATATCATTTATATACCATAATCAATAAGAGTGCTATGTGCCAACCATAGTCTTGCCATTATGCCACGAGCCACCTTGTGGTATTTCTTGCTAGGCCGGGGGGCCACAACCCTAGGTATTATAGACAAGTGCCAAGAGCCACCTGCTGGTCTTCCATGCAAGCATCACAAAGACAACTAGCATACAAACTATACTACTTAACTAGTTACTTGTCAGAGTTCAGACTCTGGTCTTGCATACAGTGTGCTAGGAGCCGCCTCCTGGTCTTTCATACATAATGCCAAGGGTTAACTCTCGGGTCTTCCTATAATACATAAACCAAATGGGCCGGCATTGGTGCCTTAGATGCATACAATAGTAAGGAGACTTACCTCGAATGCTGAAGCTCACTGCAAGAAATCCTTAGTTGCTGCACTGACAACTTCTTGAGCTAACAATACCAAAATATCACCCAATTAGCAATTGGGTTCCATACCATGATCCATAAATCCATACTTGGTTAAAATTACCATTTTACCCATGGCCCAACAAGATTCATAACTAAGGCCCAAGCCCAAATCCAACAACATTCAAAACCACAAAATCCACACAAGCCCACTAATGGCCCAATTTTCTAAATTGGGCCCAATCCTATACGGGCCTTATCCTAAGCCCATATTTTACAATTCAGATTGCTTCAAACACCCCTTGGGACAAACTTGATTAAAGGCATAAGTCAAAAGTCAAAGTCAACGACCCAAGTTGACCCAACTCGCCGAATTGTCCTTCAACTCGTCGAGTTTCTTCATTAGACTGCAAAGATCGGGCAAAACCCCCTCAACTCGTCGAGTTAACCCATGAACTCGCCGAGTTCTCCAGAAATCCAACCTCTTAATTCATTAAGTCGACCTTTTTGAAACTAAGGGCTTCTCAACCCAGATCTTAACTAAAATGGCCTTAAGAAGGGTAAAGTTTCCAAATTTACCCCTAAGAACCACCAAAATGGGTTCAAAACCCAAACCCCAAACTTAAAAGGGTAAGGACTTAATCATTAAGCACTTATTCCATAAGGACACAACTCCAAGATGCAGATATGACCATATGAGGCTAGATGGACATGTAGAGTTTCCAACTTTACACTTATTCATGATTAGAAGAAGCTCAAAAGCTTAAAAGAGACCAAAAGAAAGACTTAATGAATGCATGAAGCCTTTAGGACCATAATGAAGATCATAGATCTGGAAAGGATAAACACTTGGGACTTCTACTTCCTCAACAATCAACCATCCATGGCTAGAAGCATACAAATAAACCCAAGAAGATATCTAATCCAATACTAAGAAAGGTTAGAACTTGATACCTAAAATGTGTTGGAAATGGAGTAGAGAATCAAGATCTATGAGATCCTTCTTGAACCACCACCTTGCACCAAGCTTCTCCTCCTTGAACGAGCTTCAAACACACACCAAAACACACACAATGGACTCACTACACTCTTGGAGGCTCTAGGGTTTCGAGATTAGGGTTAGGGGCTATGGAGGCTAGAAACGAGGCCAACACCTGGAACTTAAGGTGTTTAAATAGGGTGAAAAACCCCAAAATTAGGGTTTCCTAAACAGCACCCACCTCGTCGAGTTGGCTCCTCCAACTCGCCGAGTTGTCTCATTAACCCCGTGACCAAAACAACCTCTACTCGCCGAATTGAGGCTCCTCAACACGTCGAGTAGACCCATAAAGTCCTCACGATTCTTCATCTTCAACTCGCCAAGTTCAACTTGAAATTGGCATAATTCCACAATTAACCTTCTAGATTCCGGGTGTTACAAAATCAATTGAAAATCGACATTCAAATGTTTCAATATAGCAACAATCATGAAATTAATAACCAATCCTTTCTAAGTTCTTAGTCACGAGATCAAAATATACTTTCTTTTTATTCATACACATCACAAGAAAATGGAACAGTTGAAACCACCATTCACACGATCAACAACATTCTTCATACCCAACTTCTTGAAGCTTTTCTTACACCAAAATTTTAGGTTGAGTTTCTCGTGGCTACTATACATATACTGAATATCCTTCATATATCAACTATTTCCTTCAAAACGCCTTTGAAGTTTTGTTTGACTTTCTTCATCATACATACACTTAAAGGTGTTTGGATGTTTTTATTATCCAAACACTACATCCACCACTCCTTATAAATTGGACCCTCTATGATCAGTCTGTACCTTAGCCATGCATCTCATTATGGATACCGATGCTTAGGAGAATGATATTTGTATCAAGCACATCAGCACTAATAATATGTTAGTGGATCCAATGATGAAAAGTCTTGCACCCAAAGTATTTCAACATGGCACTAGTATGAGTTTAAGGCTAGACCTAGTATAATGTAATTCTAGCATAGTGCTTTATTGAAACTTCTATTTTTAATTATCCGAGTACTTGATTATTATTACCCCATAATATGTAATTTATATTTATTAATAACTTGTGTACACTTACTTTTTATATAGAAAAATGTATTTCATTACCACTTAACTATAACATCATTTGACTTAAATTAAGCGAAAGTTTCATATGAAGCACCAACGCGAGACTAGTGGAGTCCCATGTCTAAAAGATACATTAGACTATACTTTTATGCTTTCAATGTTAATATGCAACATGATGAATATAACTTGGATAAAATAATAAAACATGCATATAAATAGTAACCCGACCAAGTGAGAGAATGTTGAAAAATAACCTGTTACTATGGTCTTCTGGCTATTATTGTAATGTTTATTATATATGGGGTACAATTTTAGTATCTATCATAATGTTGGCCATAATGATATATCAGGTCTTTAATTAAATATATACAATATTATGTATATGACATTTATGTATAACTTAAGTGATTATATTTGTATGATGTAATTTTCTTACCCATAAGAGGCAAGTAATGCATTCAATAGCTTTGAGTACACAAACAATCAAGAGGAAATGAAATGGTTTTCCTTTATATGCAACCTTTTTTATAACCACCATGAGCATGTGCACAATAGTTATCTATTTATCCATAAGATAATCTGTAACATCCCAAAATCAAGACCCAAATTTTTTTGTTTTAAAGTATATTACTTGTAAAAATAGTTAACGGAAAACAACATTGAAATCCTTTCAAACATAAAGTCACAAATCACAAGTCTCAAAACCATATTAGCAAATAGTATAATATCAGAGTACAATCCCAGGTTTCTCAAATATGGAAAATCATGTGTGAATGTGTGATGCGCTGCTACCCTGCCGACTCCTTCCCCTTTGATGAACAGGTACCTGAAAACAAAACTAAAAACTGTAAGCACAAAGCTTAGTGAGTTCCCCCATCATACCCATACCAAACAATGCATAATCTTCGGTATCTTTCAACCAGTAACTATCGGGCATAGCCAAGAGCTGGGCTCCTCCTCGGTATCTTTCAATCGGTAACCGGGAACTGACGTCCCCTTCGGTATCTTTCAACCGGTAACTGGGAGCTACCCTCCCCTTCGGTATCTTTCAACCGATACCCGAGGACTATTTCACCCCTACTACTACTAATACATATCAAGCACAGTAAATATATCAAGCACAATAATCATATCAAACACAATAATCATATCAGGCATAATAATCATATCTCATATCAACACTAGATAATTATCACATAGACAATCATCTATACAACACTCTTACTTGTGGGCCGGCATTGTGGCTGTAGACCCTCTCATACTAGGAGAAAACTCACCTTAAAGTCGTATAGTGTCTGTACTGATCTCGGTATGAAAACCAATTCTCCTCGAATCATCAATCGCTACACAACAACTTTTCTAACTTATCAATTCATACTCACAACCCTTACAAGGGTCAACTCAAGTCCAAAACAAGGTCAAGGTCAACACCTTGGTCAATGGTCAATCATCTGGTCAAAGTCAACATCTGGTTGAATCGACTCGCCGAGTTGGTCCACCAACTTGCCGAGTCCCCATGTTCACGTACTGCCATAATCCCGTCCTTTCTCGTCGAGTCTAGCAAGAGCTCGACGAGCTCGCCTTCAACAACACATCTAACTATCTTCAACCGACACGCCGAGTTCATCCTTGAACTCGTCGAGTTCATCTTCATCCATATGAAGATGTTCAGTCAATGACTCGCCGAGTATGTTCATCCACTCGCCGAGTCCTATGATTTCCAAGTCCAAAACAAACCCCTAGCAGGCTGAGTGTTCCTTCCACTCAACCAAATCATTTCCAGAAGATGATTGGGGGAAAATGCGTCCCGACTCGCCGAGTCACCTAAGCGAATCGTCGGGTCCCTCTTAGTCCAAAACTATACAAGCGATTATAATGGGTCTTAATGCATCAAAACCATAGATCTGACTTCTTAGGGTCCAATTCATACGTAAAGCTACGAACTTGATGTCCATGCATGGGGTTTTTGGTTCCAAAATCCATGAAAAGGGGTTTATAAGATGCATGGGATTCCCATGGCCATAAAGTTGGCTCAAGATCACTCAAACAATGTTAGGGTTTCAATCTAGGGCTTCTCTGAGTTGGGAGGGGTGATGGAGGTGGTTTGGGACGAGATAAAGTGTTTAAATAGGGTGCAAAACCTAAATATTATGGTTTTGTCCAGATAGCTCCTACTCGTCGAGTCGGTCCCCTGAATCGTCGAGTAGATCACTAAAACCCCCGCATAATGTCGAGTCTACTCGACGAGTTGGACCTCAAACTCGCCGAGTCCCATATTAGAATACCAAAATACTTGAATTTAAATACGTATTAGGAACCGGGTGCTACATAATCAGAAAAACACCATTATGTATATGTCATCATCTTCGTTAATTATGAGTTATCTTATTCTCCAAATAAATGTTCTTCAATTCCAAACAAAGGTCTTCAATTGATTTAGGGTTACTTATGTTTATGCATAAATTGATATTAAATAATGACTTAATTTCTACAATATCTTCACCAAAGGTTTACATCGGGTGTTCGTTTTGGATAATTTGACAGACTTAACATCCGTCGACCTCCTACTAAAATTACGGGGACTATTAATGATAATTATATTTAGAGTTAAAAAATATTATTCTTGTAATAATCTTGTATATACTTAAGCCACAAGTAATCGTAATTTAGGAAAAGGTTTCATGTATAAATACATTGTCATCTCAATGAAATAGAGGAGATGATTTGAACTTTTTCAATAAACATATTGTTTTGACCACCAAAATTGACCATGACCACTAAACAATAACCTCTCATTAATCTAAGCACACAACAAAACAAATTATCCCTCTTCTCAACGAACTTTACCACCAAAAACTTCTCTTTCCCGGAAAACAGACCTCACCGATCGATGCCTCCACCATTCCAACATCGTCAATCCTAATTCATCATCGATCCCACCATTGATCCTCCATTTTCTTTCCCATTCAAAGGAATGTGGCTATCCCGCAAGAATTCATTCAATAGTAGCCCATCAAGCCCAAGCCGTAGAAATCACACCTCAAGTTTCAATCGACATTCCTTCAAGAACATCGAGGATCTCTTAATCGATGATGACATGCATGTTTCTACCACCAATGATTTGAACAACGATCATCAACATCCATTCCAAAAGCAAAAACAACCCCCTTCTCCAATTCCGAATTCCCGGAATTGCGTCTTCCACCGTGTCCGCCTCGCTAACCAATTAACTAAATCATTGGCGACGGTTCGACTCAAACCCGTCTCTGAAAAATCTCCACCGGAATTACAAAATGCCTCGCCGATGTACAAATCAGAGACATCAATAACAATCCCCGGCGCCGAGAAGAAAATAGTTGTATACACGACGAGCCTCCGTGTGGTGCGACCTACCTTCGAAGCTTGCCGGACAGTTCGTTCAATCTTACAAGGATTCCGGGTGGCGGTCGATGTGCGAGATCTGTCGATGGATTCGTCATTCAAAGAAGAGTTACAGAAGATAATGGCGCAAGGAGGAGAGGTGATTCAAAAGAACAAAGTTGCTCTTCCTAGCGTTTTTCTGGGCGGGAGTTACCTCGGAGATGCGGAGGATGTGAGGGAGCTTTGTGAGACCGGCGAGTTGAAGAAACTGGTGGAGCGGTTGCCGGCGGTGCCACGTCGCGTCTGCGAGGGTTGTGGGGACTTTAGGTTTATTATCTGCAATGAGTGCAATGGAAGCCGGAAGTGCTATAAGAAGAAAGGTGGCTTTTGGAGTTGTACGGTGTGCAATATGAATGGTTTGATCAGGTGCCCTGCTTGTTGGACTGTTAACTCTTGATCATAATTGTTATATAGTAATTGTTTTATAATTAATTAATTATTAGGATATGATTTTATTATTTGTTTTTTTATAAAAATATGTAATCATTTTGACGAAAATTTAGGACATTTTGTTCAAGATTTTATAAATGTATAGTTTTTGTTAGAATTCAACAAAAAAGAATTTCTGGAAAAAATTTCAATTTTGTTGTGTTTTTTTAATTTTTTTCCCAGAAAAAGATATACATAGGTGTTGTGATATAGTAGAGATTGTCTGATTGAGGGTACAGATGGGCTCCGTGCGGGTTCTGTCTCCTGATATTACAGTGCAAAAGAAAACGATGATCGTTAGTCGACGTCCGGAAGGAATTCCCGGGACGAAGCTCCGAATATCAAATTAGAATGAGATCCGAGAGAAACGAGGGTAAAATCACAGGAAACAGAGTTTGTCCCCCTCTTCATGAGGAAGAAGGATCCTTTTATACCTGTTCGAGAGGCGTGTGCCTCTCAACTGATTTTGTTGAGCATTCCCTCATAAGGTGCGACGTGGTGGACCCATATTGGAGGATTATTCGTGACGTCTTTTTCCTCCTCCCCTCATTGACTAGAGGGGAATCTTTGGATATTATGATGACCGTGGCTATCGTTAGATGGGTAAGTGGAACACTCTAATTGGTCCCACGTATGCCATGATGTTATTCCTTGGAGAAGAGGTTAAAGCACAATTTTGCACCTTAACCGTCATGCCTGTGATCTTTTGCATTGGCGAAGGCCCGACCTTGGTCTCGGCCTATATCTAACCGGGCCCTGACCTGGCCAAGCCTGGCATTGGTTACTCTTCTCCTTTTTTGACGTTATCCTTGAGGGATACATTAACAAGTCCCTTAAGCTTGTAGGTGTATGCGTCAGCTTGGTAGCGTCACCGTTCGAGCCTATACATTAACACATGTATGTTTGAGATTGTTTCTAGCATTTGACAAGCTTTAGACAGCGCCGTCAATGTGTGTTAGATCCATCGAGAGACGGTTTGTGATGCCAGTTTTGCCTTTAAAATTCCCCTTTTCCCAAGACTTTGCATCCTCACATCCCTACTTCGCCTTCGTTCTATCAATTCGGGCATTCTGTGAATTTTTCTTTTCGATCGCTCATCTGTTTTCGACAATGGACCGTTATGGTAGAGTCCCTACTGCAGAGGCGTTTCGATTTCTGCAAGATCGCTTCAGCTTCTTACCAGAGCATGGTATGATGATTCCGACAAAGGGGATATCGATCTATGATTGTCCTCAAGAGAAGGTGGGAGTTCTGATCCCTTTATTCGAAGTGGGGTTGTGCCTGCCAACATCTGATTTTTTCGACATGATTGTAGATTACTATGACTTTTTTGTTGACGAATTGACTCTGAGTGCTGTTAATAAGATCGTAGGTTTTGAACTGATTTGTTGATCTTTGGGTTGTATAGCCACTTTTTGGGTTTTTAGTTACTTTTTCTATTTAACCACGAATTCTGGCGTTCGCACTCTGGCAAAAAGGCGAGGCATTCATCAGTTGATATCTACTCAGAAGAAAAACTGGCAGAGGCAATGGCTCTGGGTTAACCAAAACCTTGTTGGGCGTGGGTTTTGCAAAACGTGAGACTTTCCTGATCGTCTCCCCAAACTGTTTGGGACTAACCAAACTCTTGGCAAATGACTAGGAAACATTACTGTCATTGGGGAGAACTGGGAAGATTCCGTTCTTGCCGATGGTGGTATGAGTGCCACCTGGAGAGCTCGCGGGAAGATGGCGCATTTATACGTCGTGAGATGTGGTATTCACTCATCTCCTTCTCTCTCTCTCTCTCTCTCTCTCTCTCTCTCTCTCTCTCTCTCCCACCCCACCCCTCACCCTCCTTTAAAAAAACAAAAAAGAAAAGATAATAGGAACATGGTATCTTATAGTTGTTGGCTTATGAGTTCTTATACTTGGCGTTTATTTGAATAGGTGCCGAAGTTGAGATTTCTTTGGAGATGGGCTTGCGCGGTCACTATCGGGGTAAGCTTTATCACGAGGAGATTGATCTTCTAGAGGCTTTTCTCCCTCATGTATCTGAAAGACGCATGTGAGAGCTTACTGGATGGCTCTAAGTAGAAAGAAGAATGACTGGTTCTAGCGGGCCTTCTTCACCTTCCCAAACATCCATTGTGGTCGTTTCTCCGGTTCGTTTGCCGGTGTCGGCTTCTTCCTCATTACCTGCAGGGGTACAAGCAGAAAAAGGTACTGCCCCTATTCAGAAAAGATGAAGTTTACGCATGGTGCCAACGTCGGACGAGGAGACTGAATCTAATGATGCGGGTCTCCATCCTCGCAAGGTGCGTAAAACCATGTCTATGACCAAGCTTTTTGGTGGTATCCGAGATGTTCTTGGTGATAGGTTTTTTTGTGTTTGGGATGAAGAAGAGGGTGATGGTGTCTAGTTCCTTAATAACATAACCTTCGTTGACTGTTTCATTTGAGTTGATCCTGGTTCTGGCTTTGGGGGTGGATTGGGTTCACCTGGAGGTTCTTTCTAGCGGGAGAAGCCTTCCTTAGTTGACGAAATGGGGACTTCATCTCATTCCTTGTCTTTTGAGGCCTATGTTCCGGGTTGGGCGATTACTAGGGATTCCTTAGTTATGACACGCATTTACGACGTTCCTTTATGACACACAATGCATATTAAGGAAACCACCGTCATAAAGGAAGACGACACGCACATGCATGTCGTAACCTTATGACGCACATTTATGACTCACATTGCGTATTAAGGAAGCCCATGTCATAAAAGAAGACAACACACATCTTTACGTGTCATAATTTTAAATGTTTTAAAATTTATATATTCTGTTAGATTTAGTAATTTTCAAATTAATTAACATATTAGAAGTCTCATAATACAAAATCAAATACAATAAATAAATAAGAAAGATAATTGATTGCACTAATATATCAAATACAAATAATCATTCCAATAGTAAGTAAATGTAATACATTGCTAATATTGCATAATATTTATTATAGAAAAACAAAACATGTACATTAAAAGGAACCCGTGAGTAATTTCTTCTTTTGAAAATATTCATGGAGCTTTAAGCCTTATAACCTCACAACTTAAAGATGCATCAACCATTGTCAACTCTTTTTCTATAAGCTTGTACCTAACACATTCTACATATCCATGCCCAGAATCAACTACTTGAAAGTAGTTCAATGAACCACCAAATCTGATGAGTTACATATATATATATATATATATATATATATATATATATATATATATATATATATATATATATATATATAGGGTAAAGTGAATATACCTAACAACCTTATATTAGCTTAGGTACCTAACCTCATCAAACTACGTCATTTTGCATAAAATTTTCATTGCAATCATCCAAGGTTCTTAAACTTCATCCCTACACTTGATTTACTTCAAAAAAATTTGGAAATTCATCATTATATTTTTCCTACATCCTTTCATTTGTAGCGGTAGGATATGAAGCCCATCAGGTGGTATTCGATAGAAAGACGTGATGTAAAAGAAAGATATTGATGAAAGTCCAAAGATTTTGGAAGTAATCAAGTTATGAGGTTGAAATTTAAGAACCTTAGGCAATTACAATGTAAATATGATACAAACTGATGTAGTATTATGGAGTTAGGTACCTAAGCTTATATAAGGTTGTTAGGTATATTCACTTTAACCATATATGGGTAAAGTGAATATACCTAACAACTTTATATTAGCTTAGGTACATAACCTCATCAAACTACGTCATTTTGCATAAAATTTTCATTGCAATCATCCAAGGTTCTTAAACTTCATCCCTACACTTGATTTACTTCAATAAAATTTGGAAATTCATCATTATATTTTTCCTACATCCTTTCATTTGTACCGGTAGGATATGAAGCCCATCAGGTGGTATTCGATAGAAAGACGTGATGTAAAAGAAAGATATTGATGAAAGTCCAAAGATTTTGGAAGTAATCAAGTTATGAGGTTGAAATTTAAGAACAAAACCATATATATATATATATATATATATATATATATATATATATATATATATATATATATATATATATATATATATATATATAAAAGCAAACAAACAACTCCTCACTAATTGAGAAGTTAAAGGATACTGCCCTTACCATCTCCTTGAGAATCCCTTCATCAACACAATCACTTTTCTGCAAAATAACAATAATAATAATAATAATAATAATAATAATAATAATAATAATAATAATAATAATAATAATAAAACATAACATAATGCTAAAATACAAAATATTTCAAGAAAGTTACAGTTGGGTAGCAACTCCTCACTAAATTCCTAACACTCAACTTTTGGTAGCCCGAAATGTCCCTGGCTCCTAACCATGCAATTCCTGTAGTTTTCCTTTCCTACAAGGAAAATAATCATATTAATTCCACAAAAACCTCAAATTTTTTCTTATATATATTTAATTATTTACCATAAAGGGAGGCACAAAAGAATATTCTAGAATGTAATGGCCATCACTATTCAAGAGGACCACAGACTTAGCTAAAGCAGGCCACAAGCCAGTAACAATAGATACCAAATATCCTGTACACATGGCAATTAGAAAAGATTATGATTATAATTCATTTTTAAACATTTGGGTTGTCATCGTCAATACAGAAACATAAGCATAAACAAAACTTACATTCATTATCACTAGTGATTTATATCTCCTTAATCTCTCAGTGTAATGTGACTTCATATCAACACATGTGATATAAGTAAACTGAGTGGGTCAGGTTGGGAAACCTGGTGAGTACATAGGGTTTTCAACCCACAATATATAAGTTTATTAACTTTATCAAACCAAACAAACCTGATTACCCGTTCCCGTTATCTCACTTTACGTCCCTAAAACATCTAACATAAGGGACCTAGTCGAAGGAATTTCATCGGGGTGACAACACATGCTTCAGAGGTTCCTCAACAATTCATGTCAAACAAGGCAACCATGTGGGGGATAGAGTACTATTGGTGAGCACACAGTTCAAATAAATACCTACAGGTTGCGATCCTGCTAGCGTTCCACTAGACTGTTTAGAATAGTTCGTGGTCGTCATCTATACTCCGCTAGATGACTGGATCATTAATAATATCTATATCGAGGCCTCTCATTATTTTATTTGGTCACACTGCAACTATTACATCTAATCATGTTTTACGCAACACATTTTGTAGATATAAAATACTTATACAGTTTAAATCATTTAAAACGTGTATAAAAATATTTCACCCAACATAGACAACAAGTATTAAGATAATATCCACACATAGCACGTAATTTATATTAAATACTTCATATCTATGTGTAAGATGAAAGGGACCATGCACTCACCTGGTAAGGTGGTGACTCAGTACTCAGACAACACTTCGTTATCTCAAAACAATTTTTCCTTGACAAAACCTAGTATCAATACCACTAGGGTTTAGTCTAATGTTTATCGCGACTAATTAATAGTCTAGTTATTATTACTATTATATAAGCATTAAAAAAATACTTATATAACCCATAATAATAGCTTAAGTACTTATTATAAGTTCCTAATAACGTTACTATATAAAAACATAAGCTATACTAAAGATAGGGTAGATATAGATAACTTATAGCGGGTTTCCTTGGAAACCGGGCTCTGCCAGAGCAGAGTTTCTGAGCCGAAGGCTCTTCTTTTCGAAGCCGTCAGGCGCTCCGGGGCTTTCGCCTCGTGCTAGGGGGGTTCCATAGGCTTTTCGGGGGGTTTTAGGGCTTAGAGAGATAGAGTATAGAGAGAGGAATGAATAGTTAAGGTGTGAAGAATGAGGGAGAGGGGAGTCTCTATTTATAGGAGGCTAAAGAGGCTCCCACTTTGTGGCCATTGATGCCCACGTCGTGGCCAGCTGGGTATAGCCAGGCACAGCCTGGTGCTGACACGTGGCATCGCACACAGGGTGGAAATTAGCCGATTTTCAAAAATTCATAACTTTCTCATATGAGCTCCATTTTCGACGTTATTTAAATCCACGCGTAGGTAAAAATAAGATCTACAACTTTCATTTTGACTTCGTCAGCTAATTCTCGACCGATCTTAAATTTAACAGTAGGAGGAGATTAGATTGTTAAATGACCGCGAAAAATTCGTAACTCCTTCATACGAACTCCGTTTTCGTCTGTCTTTTACCGTTGAGTTCCTATTAGTGAGAACTTCAACTCTCATTTAGGTCGATAAAGCCAAAAACCGCTCGAACTAAAATTCGAGTTTCGGGCCGTGCACTGCTAAGCCAAATCTTAGAAAAATCATAACTTTCTCATATGAAGTCAGATTTGGGCGTTCTTTTTATGGACGCTCTCAGGTTAACATATTCTATGAATTTCATTTAGATCACTAAGGCTAAAAGTCAATCTATCATAAATTCACTATTTACGTCTTCCCGGTGCCGTGACGGTTCCGTCGCGAAACATCGACGGGTTATAAATTCTTCGTTATAACTTGGATTCCGACACTCTTTATATGTACGGAACCATTGAGACATATTATACAACTTGGTTAAGATTATTTATTCTAAATAATCTTTTGTTGGAAAGTCGTTTTCGACCTCTATTATCTCTAAGTTGACTAGTCCGGATCTACGGGCGTTACATCCACTTCCAGTATTGAATATAATATATTTTAGGGGAATCAAGTTGACTTCTTGATGCCAAAAGACTATACCATTTCCAAAAAAAAGTCACAATTTTGGAATACGATTCATCAAGATAGAGGGAAATAATGGAAAAAGCACACCTTTGTTGAGAGAACATGACCAGCTGCTGCAACAATGGTGGCAGTTGAGTACCTAAAGGGTGACATAAATCCACAATTTCTGTCTTTTTCATATTTTAGAGTCTCATAATACACTGTCCTAGAAACTATTCCAATCTCAAGGCAGGTCCAAAACGAGTACCAAATGAAGCTCCTTCATGAATATAAGACATGTTTTAATTATATGTAATAACAAGCCAGAAATCAAGATTACAAATCCAAATCAAATCTTATATTCCAAATACCAAAATGATTAGTTCAACAGAATTATTATAAGTTGACAAAGCATTATCTAAAATTAACAAATCAAAAGGAGATACAACAGTAGGTTCTGAAACTAGTAGACCCTTGTAGCAATCATCAAAACCTATATCTCTTAATGGTGAATCTATCCTATAACTTGTAACAACTCAAATTTTCAAACAAATTTTTCATTTTAAAAACATAATTGTTTCCATTTTAAACAAGGCATAAATAGTTTAATTATTCTGTCAAATACAATTATTCCAAATCCCAAGATCATAAAGACAATCATCAGTGTGTATCGATCATGCCGGCGCCTTCCCACGGTCCTCGCTAGTACCTGAAATACATGCACCACAACTGTAAGCATAAATGCTTAGTGAGTTCCCCAATATACAACTTACGTACATACGCCTTTCCAGGCCCTGACCTTCCGGTCCTCATTACAACGCCTTCCGGCCCATAACATAATCGCCTTCCGGCCCACATATCATACATAGCACATATAACAATTAACTTACCACATATAGCATACATATCACATAACATATCCGACCTTCCGGTCACACAGTCAAACCCTTCCGGGTACAGTATAGTGAGAAGACTCACCTCGTAAATGCTGAAACTAGCAACTCCTGAAATCACTCGTGCACAATCCGACGAGCTACAACCTTCCTATAACATCACATATCTCATTAACACTTATATCTTCTAAGTGTGACTATCCCTAAGAAGTCAGACTTAGGTCAACTCTGGTCAACGGTCAACTGTCAACTCGACCGGACTCGGCGAGTACCATGACGACTCGGCGAGTCTGGACGTCTTCCAACTTTCTGAGATTCCTTATCTACTCGTCGAGTACTCTCCTTGACCCGACGAGTTACTCCTGGAAGAATCGCGGGGCCACCCCGACTCCACTCGCCGAGTCTGAAGAACAACTCGGCGAGTCCCAGTGAATCTTCAAGATACTCGCCGAGTCTGAAGAACAACTCGGCGAGTCCATGCCATGCAGACGAGTAACTGCTTCCTGAGATAGGCCTCGTCCCGAATCTCACATGCATGGGACCTGCTGGACCTCTAAAGGTCCTACTACAAGATTATAGTCGTGGGTAACAGGGCACTACTTCATCAAATCACTAAATGGGTTCTATAAACCCTAATTTCATAAATACATCAATATAGTAGAGCACACACGAATTCTTACCTGGATGATGTATTCTCTGTATTCCCAATCCTCAGAATGTGACCCCTTGCTGCTCCTTTAGCCAATCCTTTCTCTTCCTTGCACAACCACTCTTCTATAACCAACAATGGCCTAAGATCCTTGCTCCAGCTGCACCCAATCGATCTAGGGTTCTTCTCAGAAGGCTAAAACGAACAATGGCGGCCAATGAGTCCCTTTTATACGTCCCAAACCTGAACGGTTAGGGTTTCCGCTAAACAACGTCGACTCGCCGAGTCCATACCTGGACTCGTCGAGTCCAGTCGCGATCCCGCGACCAAGTCTGCGATCCTACTCGGCGAGTCTAGGCCCCAACTCGCCGAGTCCCCTCTTAAATCACCCAAAAACATAATTTAAACAATACCTGAGATTTCGGGCTGTTACATAACTGCTTAAAAAATTTCAATTTGTTTCAGACTCAAATGCAGATTCATAAACATCTTTTCCATGCCAGGTGTAATTATTGTTATCTTCTTCAGAAATTAGAGCAGCAAGAAGCCTTCTCAATGACAACATCGTGGGCCCCACCTGAGTTTATAATGCTGCATTTTTGAAATGAGGTAATTAATAATTACAAAATTTATGGAATTTATTAAGTTAAATGATAACACTTATAGATTAATAGTTGCCAAAACATGAGAAAAAGTTGAAGAAAACTTGAAATTGCAAAATACATGTTCATCAAGAATCTTTTGTAGAAACATCAATATAATCCAATATAAGGTCCATTGTGAGGTGGGAGAGGTGTAGGAATAGGTGGGAAAGGTCTAGTTCTGATTTCATCTTGAGGGTAGTTTCGTCAAAATGTTATATAAAATCCAAAATAGTTGACACATTAATCAGATCTAACAAATCTATTCTAATTCCTCCTACCGATAATTATTTCGTCATCATCAATAAAAATACATAAAAATCCAACAAAAAATCAATGTATAAAGATGACCACAGGTGAAGTCACGGAAGAATGCACCTTACCTTAAATTATAAGCATTCAAATCAAATGCAGATGATGTTCATAACTCTCAAACACAAGTACTAGAGTCCGTAAGCTGTGAATGTTGTGGATTCACGAAAGAATGCACCTTACCTTACATTTTTCAAATTTGGAGACAATACAATTGCAGATGGATTTGCAGCCTGTGTATGGAGGTTGTCAAGTATGATATTTTGATATCGAAGAATCTTATAACCACCAGAGAAGCATTTAAGAGACACATTGCTTTATACAAGAATTTCAGATCATCTTTCAGGCTTCCGTTCAGTAACGTAGTCGCATACCATCCTATATTGGCGATGGGGAAAATTATGAAGAGACGATTGGATTCTCCTTCTCCGAGAGGAAACCGATCAACTCTAACTAACTCTGACTGGAGTTGAGTCAATGAAGACATCGCTTATCTTATCGGCTGAGATATAAAAGTGCTGATGGAAGAAGGTCGATGGTAAGGACATGGAGGGAAGGAGGAGATATTCTCAAGTTCTATTCGGTATTCCATGTGTTTTTTCATCAGACGCAACAGTGTTGTTGTCAATTTCATGAGATGCACTCCGATCTCTTAGAGCTGACGGAGTTCGATGATGGTGGTGGCGGTTAGGGCTTCCAAAGAGAAGCGTTAGAGAGTGTAGAGGTAAAGGAAGACGGGCTGCTTCAAAAGGATTTACACACAATTCTATTAGGGTTCATTGGTAGAGGATTTTTGAAGGAGATACATCAGGCGGGGGTGTTTAATTTTTTGGGATTTAATTTCCCCCCCATAGGCTATTAAAAAATGGAGAACGCGCCTTCCAAAAAAATATAAAACGACACCTTTAGAGGACATATTTTTTATGATAGTTGTCCTTCATGTTTTTTTTGTTGGACACTAAGTTTACGGCACACATCAATGCGTGTCCTCTATCCTTCAGTTTTTGGAAACCTGACATTATTTTTAGGACATATAAAAAAATGCGTATCATAAATTTTGTGCATGACATTGTTTACGTGTCATTAAACGTCTATTTTCTAGTAGTGTTTGTGGGCCTCTTTCATCTGGGGGAGATGGATTATGATAGCTTCCACCGGTTTTGTCAGAGGCCAGGTCCGGGAAGCTCCTCCTCAGATTTCAAGGACTATTTTTTGTTTGTCCCTTTTGTTAATTCTTATAATGTATTTGCATCCCCATATACTATATGTATATGGAAAAATGATGGTTTTTAATATTTATAAACAATATGTTTTGTTTTGTATGTGGCATGGAAGTGTTCTCTTCCTTCTCTTTTTTGTATGTATATATATCTTGAATTGACCTTTAGTATCTTTAGGCTAAGGTCATTCGATGTTTATACTGTGATTATTTTCCACACAATCCCTTGTTCTAGGGTTCGCATTAATCGGTTAATGTGTGCTTCAGACATCATATAACTACTACTTTTGACTCATATTTCACTGATTTGTATGTTTTAATCAGGCTTTTTTATGTCAAGTCAAGATGTGTTGGTAATTTGTTTTACTATATTTTGAGATCTAGCTGCCTGCATACTGGATGAGATCGTCACCTCAAGACATGTTATTGTTTTGTTATCAGGGGAAGGGTTATGAATCTTTTTGGACCCCTTTTTCTATGCCATTAGTTGGGATTTATATATTCTCGGTTCTGAGATGTTTTTGGAACATTGTAGGTAAAGATTATGACTCTTTTAAGACCTACGGTTGCATTCTTTCACATATTTTGCTCAAGTAGCATAGGTGATCAACCATTGTTGCTACTTGGATAATATGCACAACCTCTTTACTTTTTATTTGCAATTTGTTAAACAGAATTCTGGAAAGCTCTTTCGAAATGAAAATTATATTAACTCTTTAAGAAAAACAAAAGAAGTAAAACATGAAACAAAAGACTTTGAATGTCTGATTATCAGGGCGCATGCCCGGTTTTGCGTTAGCACCTGGAGTATGTTTATCCTATGTGGAGTTTGACCATACTCTTTTTTCACGGTTTCCGCTTTATTTTTCATTGAGTGTTCTGCTATGACTACCTCATCACGGTTGTGCACTCTTTCCTCGTTTAATGCCAATGCTTCTTGACAAGTTGGGATTTCCTCTTGTTTCTATCACCGAGGCCCAGCATGAGAGGGTGGTATTCCATCTTTCCTGTTCTGGAGGCACTTGAACTTTCCCTTCTTCTTGACTTAGCGCATGCTGAGACCGTGGGAAACGCCTCCCCTTGGCTGGGCGAGGGGACCATCTGCGCCTTTCTATGTGCCTATTGATTGTGCATGTCACACTGTCACTTAGGGTGTTGTTTAGTTCATAAGAGGCCCTTTTCCATTCTCTTCTATAAGAAGGAGTGCTTGTTAAAATGAGTGGCACGTTGCCTCTACTTTTGTTATGACCAAGGTTGTAAAAAACGCTCGACGTTAGCTAGTCGGTGGACTGGGGTCAAGGGATTAATCGGCTAGGCGGAGATTTATCAGGGGATTAACCGGGGACCATTAATTGTTAATTTGTTGAATTTAAAAAAAAATTAAATATGACTAATATCATATCAAAGTTCATAAATACCACTAATATGATAACATAATATGTTAATATGTTTAATACAACACTAATCATGCCTCAAATAGTTTCCATTGAAATAAAACTTCTTGAAAATGTGAAAATTTCATCGTTTTATAATGTTTCACTCATTATGTATGCAAGGATTAATCGCTAGGCGCCCTCTAATCGGTCGAGTAGTGCCTAGGGATTAATCGGAGATTAATCGGGACCTAGTCGGGATTTTTACAACAGTGGTTATGACCGGCATGTATTTCTTTTGTTTCACGGGATTTTGATTCACGTTCGCCATCGGCCAATATCTGCTTCGAGTTCCTAATCGTTCCCTAATTGGGCATGGTTCCGCCATCGATTGCAGGCTGAAATACTCTCTTGGATCGGTATGAAATGGGCGCTCTTGGTTAATCGATCCACGAGGACCCATATCGCATCAACTCCGTGACCCATCCAAGGTAACTTCATAATGAAGTCCATGGTAATATTCTCTCATTTCCACACAGGGATATCTAACGGCTGAGTCTTGCAGTGTGGTCTTTGGTGTTCGGCCTTAACCTTCCTGTAGTTCAACTACCTCTCGACATACCAGGCTACATCACGCTTCATGCAGGGCCACCGATAATCAGGACGAAAATCTTTATACATATTTGTCGCCTCAGGATGGATGGAAAGTCTGGATTTGTGTGCCTCCTCCATCAGGATTTGGCACACACCGCCTGTGTACAGATCCCACACTCTACAATGGAGTCTCAATATCTCGCGACTATCATAGTCGAAGGAGGAAATATGGCCCACTATACACTCGCTCTTTCGGTGCTCCTCCTGTTGAGCCTCCTGAATCCGCTCCAACAACATAGTCACTACTTTCATCCTCAGGTAGATGCCTCTGATCAAGGTTGCAAATGCCTTTTGGCTAAGTGAATCGGCCACAACATTGGCCTTCCTCGGGTGGTAGAGGAAATCTCAATCATAATCCTTCACCACGTCCAACCACCGTCGCTGCCTCATGTTCAGATTTGGCTTGTCCATTAAGTACCTCAAGCTCTTGTGATCCGTGTAAATGGTACAACAGACTTCATAGAGGTAGTGTCACTAAATTTTGAGGACAAAAACAATGGCCCCCAACTCCAGGTCATGCGTCGAGTAATTCGCCTCGTGAGTCTTCAACTACCTCGAGGCGTAAGCGATGATGTGCCTTCTCTACATCAAAACTGTGCCCAAACCCAAGATAGACGTGTCACAATACACCATGAAATCCTCGACGCCCTCTGGTAGAGTCAATATCAGTGCCTCGCCCATCTTCTGCCTTAAAGTCCTGAAAGCTGCCTGCTACTCAGGCCCCCAGCGGAATGTCACCGACTTCTCGGTCAGTCGGGTCAGTGGAACAACAATCTTGGAGAAATCCTAGATGAATCTCCGATAATATTCTGCCAGACCAAGAAAACTCTGAATCTCGGATGGAGTCCTTGGAACCTCCCATCTCATCACAGCCTCTACTTTGGCCGGATCGACCAATATATTGTTCTGGTTGACGAGGTGCCCCCTGAAACTACACCTCGCGCAACCAAAACTCGCACTTGGAGAAATTTGTGAAAATTCTATCCCTCCCCAGTGTCTCCAATACCTCCCTTCGATGCTCCTGGTGCTGCTCCCGTGTCTTGGAATACACCAAGATGTCATCGATAAAAACTATCACAGACTGATCGAGCATTGGTTTGCACACGTGGTTCATGAAATCCATGAACGTGGCAGGAGCATTGGTGAGCCTAAAAGGCTATCTTCTACACATCGTTGTCCCTAACTCGCATCTGGTGATAACTGATCGCAGATCAATCTTGGAGAACCAAGAGGCACCCTGAAGCTAGTCAAATAAGTCATCAATCCTTGGAAAGGGGTAATTGTTCTTCATCGTTAACTTATTCAAATCCTGGTAATCTATACACATTCGATGTGACCCATCCTTCTTCCTCACAAACAGGATCGGGGCTCCCTATGGCGAATTGCTCAAACTGATAAATTCATTGTCTAACAGCTCCTGCAGTTATGTAGTCAACTACTGCATCTCGGGAGGAACCAACCGATATGGTGCCTTGGCTATCAAAGCCGCATCAGGAACTAGGTTAATCCTGAACTCGAGTTGCCTCTCCAGAGGTATCCCAAGCAAATCCTCAGGGAAAACATCTAGATACTCGCGCACAACTGGCACATCATCCACAGACACCTAACCCTTTTCTTGGGTATCCATAATGTAGGAAACAATTATGCACATTCCTGATGAAAGTAGTGTCTGGCTCTCGCTGCAGAACACATGACCGGTCCATTCTGCGGTCTCTCACCCTGAATCACCAGCTCTACCTGACTTGGGGTCCTGAATTGAACCAAATGCTACTCACACTCGATCACAACCCCATTAGGGCTCAACCAATCATTGCCTATGATAACCTTGTTCCCATGCAAAGGAATGGGAACCAAATCCATGAGATAGCGCTCATCATACATCCTCAGGAAAAAATCTCTATAAACCTCTGATGCTCGAATGGATCGATCGTCCGCAATCTCGACCTCCAAATGACAATCCAACATACTTGTAGACTCGACAAACCTCTTACTGAGCATAAGAAATACGAATGATTAGGTAGCCCCCGAGTTGAATAATACCAGCAGTGGAATACCGTTGACATGGAATGATCCTAAAGCAATATACACGCAATATAAATAACAAATTTGACATGAAAGAAAAATTAGGGAGAAGAAACATACCCGTCACCACATCTGGTGTAACATGCACGTCCTCGACGGTTAGCGGGAAGGCTCGACTCGTCACTACTGGAGCATCTGACTTACCCTGGCGGCCATATGTGATCCGTAGGGTCGCTGGAGCTAGCGCCACCACTGGCACTCCTGATACCAATCTCGGGCAGTTGGCCTTTTTAATGCCTCGTAGATTGCAGTGCAAACATAGCATGTCTGATGTCTGAATGTTGGGGGTAAGGGCAGTACAATGCCTGCTAAAGTGCCCCAACTTTTCTCACTTATCGCAACCCGATTCCCTAACCCTGCAAACTCCCTCATGTGCCTTGTCACATTTCCCACATTGGTTCCGGCCCTGCTGACCCTTCAATATCGAGTCGAATCCCTTGGGTTTCTTCATTGAAAACCCAGTCGCCTGCCCAGTCTCCGCCTTCTTCTTCCGGAGGTGCTCTATACCAATCTCATTCTCTCGCATCCTGGATATCATATCATCCAAAGTCGGGCATGCTGGATAGCTGAAATATTTCTGGATGTCAGCTGTTAACATATCATGGTACATGGTTTTCTTCATCTCCTCATAACCCGCTTACTGGGGCACCAACAAGGTCCTCTCCCTGAACTTGGCGGTAATCTCCGCCACCATATCAGTAGTTTGTCTCATATCCAAGAACTCTCTGGCTAGCTGCTGAACCTCCATAGCTGGCGCAAACTCCGCCTAAAACCTGATCACAAAATGCAGCCAGGTCATGGCCTCAATGGCTGGAGCTCCCAAAGTGTCAATGACTGCCTCCCACCAGTCTCTAGCTCGCTCCCTCAAACACCAGCAACAAATCTGACTTTCAAACCCTAAGAGCAGAAGATCCTCATCTATGCAGACTCAATGTATGCGATCCATCGCCTAGCCATAATGGGGTCTTTAACTCCGCAGAATTCTGGTGCTCCGCATCCCCTGAAATCCTTGAAAGAGAGCGTGCAAGTCCCTGGCTAGCCAAGTGCCATGTCTCTCCTGAATGCCTTGAGGCGATCCTCCATCAGCTCAATGATACCCTCCTTGATGCCTCTAGTAATCTCAGATGCAATGAACTCGTGCAATCCATTATCAACTAGTTCAGAACCCATACCCAAACCTAACCCATACCATGAACCTCCTGCTCCGTGATGTGTCACCACCATTCTGAAACAAAACACACAATTATTAGGGTCATACATATCATCGAGAGGTGTCACACTCTGCCACTCTTGATTCCCTGCGGCTCCCCAAGAGTCAAGTACGGATCCTCTGCTTTTAGTAGTATGGGCCCATACTACCTTCCATATCTATCAATACTTTCCCCTTGGTTTTCTTTGGTTTACCAAAGTCGCTTCTTGTCTATGTATACATTTCTTAATCAAATATCTCCTATCACTAATCTCTTCCTAGGCTTGCCCTAGGGTAATCTCCGACCCACTCTCCGCCATCAGCTGCATAAGAAGTGAAGGATTTTGAGCATCCTAACAACCTTAAGGTGCACATACAACCCTAAATGCTTTGGATCTATATTTTCTCTTATTATACATACACAATGATTTTCCAAAGCATTACCCTAGCTAGCATACAATCAAGGGTACTTGTATAACAAAATCTAGCTAGAAGACATACCTTTTCTTGTAGCTTAATTCATTTGAACTTTAAGAGCCTAGCACCCCAAATGTGATGCCTAAAATGCTTCACACTACACCACCAACAATGGAGGACTTGAGAGGGAATACTTGCACTCAAAAATCGGATATAGCTCTTCTAAGAACACTAGGGTGCGATTTTAGGAGCCATGGGGTCTCTTATATGGTGCGGAAAAACTAGGGTTAGACCATGTAAACCTTAATAGGCATGACCTTCGACATTCCTTAGGATCCATGGGTTTAAACGTTCATGGATCATCCATGGGTTGTCACATGGGTTTAGCCCAACCTAAGGAATCATGGATCATTGGCCCACACCATAAGAATGAATGATTTACCAAATCAATCCTAATATTTAATTAGTCTCTTTTGATCATGAAATTAATTCCAAATTAATTCTTGATCAATACTAATTAAATAATATGATTTCATATTAATATATTGGAAATTATAATATATTAATAAATCATGAATATCCTCTTCTCAAAAGTCCATCCTTACAAATTATTGTTGTGCCATACAACCCAAATGGACCATGCTACTCTCGGGTCAAGTACATTCCAAATATAGTTATTGACTTAGACACCTTATCCAACAAGAAGTATATGCTATCTCTTCCTAACTAGCTCGTGAATAACATTACATATTACTAAGACCAGATAATTCTTCGAATAAGAGGTCCTACCCTACAATGGTTGGACTCATACAAGATCTGCAAAATAAGGCTAAACCTAACCTTCTGAAATTATTTAGTCCTTGTAATATGTAACTTAACGTATTCATTTACTAGTTAATTAAAGATGAATAGATCTCCTAAAAGCACAAAGCAAGCAGCATTCGAGCATTGAGCAACCAAAACCAGGCATATCCTAAACATGCTATCATCTCAGTGACTAATTAGTACTAGCATGCAGTTCAATAAGCACATACAATAGGCATACAAGGCATCCTTCCTAGATCCTTATCCCTAATCTAGCATGCAGTTCATATATTCACACTTCATATCATAATATAACATGTATGGGCATCTTGGGGAAAACTTACTTGAGCCCGACCGATTGCATGCATCACATCCCTCGCTCTTTATGAAAACTTTTAATTTTAATTTTAATTTTTGGAAAAATTATTTTTCTTGAAAAATCTCTCAAGCCGTTGATTTGAGTCCAGACACACCCAAGAGCGTGTCCGAATCCCTCAAACCAGGGCTTTGATACCAACTTGTAACATCCCAAAATTTAAGACCAAAAATTTCATTTTTAATTAAGTAATTATAAAACCAGTAGTCTAAAAACATCCATATTGTCAACCCATATCAAAACCAATGTGTCACTAATCAAAACATGTCATAATGAAACACCATCACATTATAACTCCCAAAGATCTCATGTGCGGAAATCATGGTGTGATGTGCTGCAATCATGCTGGCTCCTTTCCTTTTAAAGAAGAGCTACCTGAAACCAAAACTGAAAACCATAAGCACGAAGCTTAGTGATTTCCCCATCATATCACATACCCTACAATAAACATACTGCCAAGCATATCCAAGAGTTGGCCTTCCCCTTCGGTCTCTTTCAACCGGTAACCGCCTAGCATATCTAGGTGCTGGCCTACCCCTTTGGTCTCTTTCAACCGGTAACCGCCTAGCATATATGGGTTCTATCCTACCCCTTCGGTCTCTTTAAACCGGTAACTGCCTAGCATATATGGGTGCTGGCCTACCCTTTCAGTGTCTTTCAACCGGTCATGGGGACTATTTCACCCCTACCACTACCACATAATATCCTAGCATATAAACACATATATCACTACTGCCTAGCATATCTGGGTGATGTCTTACC
This sequence comes from Lactuca sativa, assembly GCF_002870075.4. NCBI lineage: Eukaryota > Viridiplantae > Streptophyta > Magnoliopsida > Asterales > Asteraceae > Lactuca > Lactuca sativa. The sequence goes on along the minus strand of NC_056630.2, from coordinate 182,284,054 downwards.
CCTTCGGTCCTTTCGATCGGATACGGGGTCTATTTCACCCCTTACCACTACCACATAATAACATATCATACAAGCATATAAATCTCAACAGATAGTGGCATACCAGACAATTATCACAAAGACAATTTTTCCCTACTATAATCAACTACTAATAGGCCGACATTGGTGCTTTCGACCCATTCATATCGGGAAGGTAACTCACCTTGAATACTGGAAAGTAGCTGAAAATCCTCGGATCCAATATCAATCTAACTCAAGCTCTTATTAATAAAGGATTTCCTTTAAGTACCCTTTCATACTCATAACCCCTTATGGGTCAACTTTGGTCAAATTCAAAGTCAAATTCAACGCTCCGAGTTGACTCGACTCGTCGAGTTTACCCTTCAACTCGCTGAGTTCTCAAAACTCATGAAATCATGAAATTGTGATCCAACTCGTCGAGTTCTCCTCCAACTTGCCGAGTTCTTCCCTTTAACAGAATTAGGACAGTTCGAACCAACTCGTCGAGTTCCTCTATGAACTCGTCGAGTTCTTCAGTCAATTAGCCCTTCTTAGTGCATTAAGTCACCATTCTTCAAATCAGGGCCCTATCTTCTGGATCTAAGCTGGAAATATGTCTAGAAGGGTAATGTTTCCAAATTTAACCATTAAGAACCTTTCCTCATGGCAAGAACTCAAACCCTAACCTAAAAGGGCTTAGATCGAACTCCAAAAGCCATCAAAACCTCAAGATAGACCATGAGATCATAAATCTGGACTCTAGGGACAATTTGGTCATGTAAATCTCCCATATTTACTTGCATGCATGACCTAATACAGATTAAAAGACCAAAATGATGGTCTAAAGGTTGCATGGGACATCCATGGCCATAAAGTTGGCACTTTTATTTCATGAAGCCTCTTCAAGAATCTTGATCTGGAGAGTTTGCCCAAACGGGACGTCCAAATCCCAACCATCAACATACTTCGACCAAAACATGGAGCAAAACATCCTAAGATAAGATCTAAGCATATCATGGACAAGGTTGAAGCTTTATACCTCAGATGAACCAGAAATGAAGACCAACTTCTGGATTTACTCTCTTCTCACACGTTCTTGCTCCTCTTTGAAGCTTCTCCTTCTTCAAACTCACCAAGAATGCACAAGATTAGCTCACAATCACCACAAATGGATTAGGGTTTTGGGCAGTGGAGGCTGGAGATGAGGCTAAAACCGTGGGGTTAAGGTGTTTAAATATGGTGCAAAACCCTGGGATTAGGGTTTCAATTCAGCCAACCTACTCATCGACTCTCAACTCGTCAAGTAGGTTTCCTAATTCTCATCCAAATTCATCTATACTAGATGAGTTTAGGGCCTCCATCTCATCGAGTTTCTATATAAAAAATGAATAATTATAATTTAAACACATACTAGGAACCAGTCGTTACACCATGGGCTCACCCAATGGACTGATATCCAATTGCCACGGGTTCCCCCGGGGTCTTCCATGCAAGTATCATAGAGACAACTAGCAAACCACATAATATGTAATGGATCGGCTTTGGTGCCTTCGACCCATGGATATAGTGAGAAGAGTCACCTCGCAGTGCTGAATCATACAAAAACACCCTTGGCTGCTAGCTGACAGATCCTTGAACTATCAATAACAAAATAACACCCAATTAACAATTGGTTTCCAATCCATAACCACAACTTCGTATCTGCGATAAAAAGGCCATTTTACTCCTAACCTAGCATTGTCCAAATCTAAGACCCAAACTTATAATCTGAAAGGCCCAAATATTCAATTGATGGCCCAATTTTCCAAATTAGGCCCAAAACCCCTTAAATGGGCCTTAAATTAAAGCCCAACCATTCTTTCTAGTCCAAAACACTTTGTATCCCGATGGCCCATTAATAACTCAAACACTCAAGTCCAAAATACCAAAAAGCACTCGTAGCACAAAACCAAGGCCCAATATTCCAAATTGGGCCCAAACACCTTTGTGGGCCTTCTCAAAATCATTATCGGACCAAAATTGTTGGCCCAATAGGGCCCAAGACATTGAAGTCGAACAGATGGCCCACACCAAAGCCTAATAAGCAAAACTTCCCCTCACTGAGTACGCGGGGCGTACTCAGATGTACGCTAAGAGTACAAGTAGTTTGGCTTGTACGTTGCGCGTATGGACCTGTACGTCCAACGTACTCCTCCATTGAGCCAAAACCTTTAATAAACTCTTAATGCTTTATCCCATAAGTCCAAACCATAGATCCAATTCTAAATGAACGTCTAGAACCATAAAGTCATTAACTTAGTGACTTTGCATGCCCCAAGAAGACCCAATCTCAAAGTACAGCATTCTACTTTCATGAAAATGACCCAAACTCAAACATGGATGGTTGTAAACTCTAAAGGTGCCAACTTTATGTACTTTGAACCTCGAAAACACTAGAAGGGGCATGTCAAAGCTCCTGGTGAGGAATCAAGACCTGTAGATCTCATTCTCGGGACCAAAATGAACCAAAAATCATAAAAGATAGATCTAAGACATTAATGATCAAGTTCAAAGGTTTTTACCCCCAACAAGCTAGAAATGAGACACATAAGCAAGATCCATAAGCTCTTACTTGATTCCCATCCTTGCACCAACTCCATCTTCTTCGAAATGAACCAAAGACACCAAAAATAGAAACCATGAGCTCAAAAAGCCACAATGAAGGCTAAAGGACGATTTCTAGGGTTTTTAGAGGGTGGGGGCTGACTTAGAAATGAAGAAATAGGCTAACATTAAGCTTATATAGGGTACAACCCTAAAAATTAAGGTTTTCAACCTGACCCTCGTAGACCCGGCGTACCTCCTCGTACGCCTAGTGTACGAAGTCTCGCACACCCAACGTACGAGGTCTTGTACCTCGAACCAGCCTCGCACTTATGCTACATGTTCCTCCAGCTATGCCTCGCGTAACTCCTTTTGCCTAAGTACTCCATACATACCACCTTGGTACACAGCGCGTACTAAGGTTCTTACCAAACCCTATATCATTTGAAGACCTTAACTTTCTCGATACAACTTCGATTCCGACCATCCTTATATCTATAAAAAGGTATTGAGACACTCTACACTATTATCAACTCATATTCGCCATGAAATATCCCAAATGAATCTCCACTTTCCATAAAAGCCTAAGCGTACAAATTACCAAAATGCCATTTGATTCTAAAACACAAACCGAACACCCGAATATCCGAATTACATTATCCAACTCCAACTAAGTCCAAAACTCGATTCCTCAAGCATCTGAAGCATGCTAATACCCAATCCCTGATCACCATCCCCAACATGGGAACAATTTGAAACAAGGCGTTACAGTTTGATCAGGAAAAAAACCCAATATACAAGGTTATTCTTTATCATTAACCCTAAAAACAATATTACAATATAAGACCACTAATCCATATTTTCAATGCACCATTTTTTTATTTATAATTCTTAATCTATCATATCTAAACCAACAAGTTACAGGTAGTGAACTTGATCGAGCATAATATAGTTTTGATAAGCAAGAGTGTCAAACTCAACGGAAATAGTAATGAATTATCATTAGAATATTTGACTATAGGTTATATTAAATAAAATAAATTAGTAGGGGGGTTATTATTAAATCTCAAATAATCAATAAGTAAACTAACTAGATAAACTGACTAGAAACGAATCACTTCAGATACTTTGGTTTAGATTGGGTTTCATCTCAAAATATTGGTTAACTACTAATTACAATAGATATTTACTCATTATTCACTGATTCCTAAATTGATTTGTGTACTTGGTCCATACACAAATACTAATGACTCAGAAGGATTTTTAATTTCATCGTCATGCCATTAATTATCCTTAAATTCGTTGTTCAGTTTGTATCATGCAAGATTTGATTTTTATTAATCCTAAAGGTAATTATAATTAAATCATGCTAATATTGGTCATCAATAACATGCATACACATTAAAGTTAACCCGACCTTAGGTTTGATCCAACATTAGTCACAATTATTTTATGGTAATAAAACAACTATGATTCAAGAATATATATATATATATATATATATATATATATATATATATATATATATATATATATATATATATATATATATATATATATTGATTGTTCTTCTAAGCATGTAGACTAAACAATAGGTAATAAAGCAATGATCTTTAACATACATGGATCTTCAATAAAACTTGACACAATAAATTAAATAGGAATAAAAGGGACAAAAATAGAAACCAAAAGATTTCGTCATGAATCCTTCAGATCTTCGCTCCATATCAGCTTAACGACACTATGAATGCCTTCAAGACTCTCAAAATTGCATCTCTGAGGTTTACAATAGCATAAATTGAACTAGGTTTTAAGATCTATCGTTAAGGTTAATTTTTGGCTTAATTTATAGGTTACAACGTCACCACGAGGTGGTGAAAGACTTGCTGCATCATGGTAACTGGAATCCATATCGTACTCAACCTTGTAAACCGACATGGTAAATTGACACAGATAATTTTTTTGCAATTTTTGCTTCACCATGTCATGGTAATGCCTTTTCCACGACGTGGGAACTGAAACTTTTTTTTGGAGCACAAATAAAAGTCGTTCGAAAATTTGTCTAGTTTTCAGAAAATTTTGAATCTCCTTAATCGGAGTTACTACGAATCATCAAATATGAGCGAAATACTAAAAATAGGTCAATATGTCCAACAACATCCTTTTTGCATCTATTCCAGCTCCGTTCTCCTTTTGCACTCCGACTCCAATTTTAACTGTAATTTAACATTTTAAAGTATAATAAACTAGATGAGAGACCCGTAGTATTGATTGCAATTTAACATTTTAAAGTATAATAAACTAGTGTAAGTACTAAATATTTTTTAATATAAAACTTTAAAATAAGAAAGTAGTATTGATTGCAATTTAATTTCATATATATATATATATATATATATATATATATATATATATATATATTTAATACTTTACATATATAAGTATATATATGACTTTAATTTAAAATTTTGAAACAAAACAGAGATTGACAAGTAGATAATATTTATTTCAAAAATACTACAAAATGACAAGTGTCAAAACTAATGAGAGATTGACAAGTGACAAAATTATTTTCATTTATTAGGAAGGATATCATATATCTTAAATTATAACACTTTTACTCCAATATATTAGGATAATGGTTTAAAATGCGTTTTTAAATAAGGCCATATCGCCACACCCTTAAAAACCTAATTATCAATGATTATATATATATATATATATATATATATATATATATATATATATATATATATATATATATATATATATATATATATATGGGAAAAGTGAATGTACCATTAAGGGTATATAAGCTTAGGTACCCAAACTCATCATAATATGTCGTTTTGTATTATATATACATTGTAATTTTCAAATGTTCTTATAATTCAACTTCTAACTTGATATACTTCCAAGGTTTTTATAAATTTCACATTTATATTCCTCTTATATAATTTTCATTTTCAACTATATTATATATAGCCTAGTAGGTGTTCAAAAAAAATATGATGTAAGAGAAAGATAATAATGAAAATTTGAAAATCTTGAAAGTAAATCTAGTTAGAGGTTGAAGTTTCAGAACATTATAATGAATATATCAAACAGAACAACGTAATATGGTAGGTTTGGGTACCTAAGCTTATATAACCTTAATGGTATATTTAGTTTTCCATATATATATATATATATATATATATATATATATATATATATATATATATATATATATATATATATATATATATATATATATATAGACAAAACTTCAAAAATGGTCCCTGTGGTTTTCAAAAATATCAAGTTTAGTCCCTAAGTTCAAAAAACCTTATAGATGGTCCCTGTGGTTTCAAAACTTTTAACATTTGGTCCTTCCGACTCACTCGGTTAGCATTTCACCGTTAACTCATTTTTTAATTTTATATTGCAGGGGAAATTTCATCATTTTAGTTGTAACCTTCTCTCTTTAAAAGAAATTGCATGTCCGATTTTTGGGCAAACCCTTTACCTTTATCAGTCGTCGTCTCTCTTCTCCCTTCCACTGTTGCTCGACCGTTGCACCCTTCACGACATCCAATCGATTATGATTCAAAGATGGTGACCTGCAGATGTGGGAATGAAGCAATGAAAATCACTTCATGGACGGATCGTAACCCTGGAAACTAATTTTGGAACTGTATAAGATGTGGGTTCTTGCGTTGGTCTGATCCTCCTATGTGTGCTAGGGCATTTGTGGTGATTCCAGGTTTGATAAGATCAATGAACCGATTGGAAGAGAGGGTTGCCATTCCAAGTGCAGAATTGTGGAACTACTAATTGATGTTGTTTTGTTGATGGGTGTTTTTTTGGTATTATTTTAATCTCTAAGTATCTTGTGAAGGTTTAATTGGATGGTAAGGGAGTTTTGGTTTTTGGTTTGTAACCATTGCAGGGGTCTTTTTGATTTGAATCGAATAGGGTTTTTTTGCTTTCAGTTTATGTAGGGGGTTTTGGAATTGGTGTTGTTGTATTTGGTTTATGTAATGGAGTGGTAATGGTAATGGTAAAGGAATGTTGTTTGTAATAGTTGATTGTTCAATTTCTTGAATGTTCATTTAAGATGGTTTTGATTTGCAACTGAAATGTACAATGTTATTAATTGATCTGTGAATGGTAGTACACAAAACAGTTTAATTCATTACCAAAATGTGCATACTGCATACACACCATTACATGCAAATTTTTATAGTTCTTAACACAACCATCATACTAAGTTTCAAAAGACCTACAACACAAGATTGACTTAAGTTTCAAAAGACCTACAACACAAGAATTACATGAAATTCTAGAAAAGTTCTTAACACATCTTCAAAAAATTACACATAACTTTAGTTTCAAAAGAGCTACAACACTAGCACCAGGTCCAACTACTAAAAATACTTTTCAGCCCCCTCCAACTTCATCACTACCTCCCTGCCCTGTACAAGTTCCGAAATTGTTCCCTTTGTTATGACACTTAGAATAGGTGATTGACAGACATTACCTTCTCAATCTACCAGCTTGGCTGTTTGGCTCATCAACACCCCTCCTTCTCTTCTTCTTAGGCCTTCCAACCTACAAATATTAATACACTATAGTTAAAATTGAATTCATTCCATGTTCACATGTTTACTATATAATTGGTCTACTTGAAATACAAACTTGTGTTTTATGCTTTGGTGGAAGTAAAGTGAATGGGCAGACATTTTTAGGCCCCATTGAACGTCCATTCAATGGATCAATTTTGTTGAAATACATGGCTTTCCATGTTGATAACCTATAGCAAGGAAGGACCTATTCATCAACATGTGGGGCATTTTCACCATTTTAAATTTTGTCCCATATAACACAAACAACATGTCTACATGGGAAACCTGTAATCTCCCAAAACCTACAACTGCAACTTTGGTCATTCAAGTTTACCACATACTGGTCTTGCCATGTGCTTGTCACTTGGTACTTTCCTGCCCCATTGTATTTAGCCACATACTTACCTGCATCAGTCTTAATCTTTTCAAACACTATAGTTACAGTAGGGGTTAGAAGTCCTTCACACTTATCTATTTCCTTTTGCACGACACATAAACTCTACATGAGATACTCTCTAATATAATCTAAGCAAGTGATAATAGGTTTATCCCTACCTTCATCTAGCTTAGAATAAAATACCTCACAAAGGTTATTCAACAAACAATCAGTATGTGCCCTTCCTGAATAATAGATATTAAGAGAAGACAATTACACATATAGTAAACACACAACAAGGAAGATTAACATTTATCAATAAATTTCTAGAAACTTACCACTAAAGTGAGATTTAGCCCAAGTATTTGCTGGGATCTTACACACCCAAGCATGATCCTCTTTATTGATCTTCCTCAACTCATCCATTGCTTTGTTAAAATGATTGACTGTTGTTGCTCTACCACACTCCCAAAGTTGGTCACTTAAGTCTTTTCCTTTCCACTGTTTCTTCATGTTTTACTGGATGTGCCTCAAACAGAACCTGTGTTATGCATTAGGGAATACCTTCTCCATTGCTAGTATTATTCCCTAAAAAAGTCAATGTATGTAACATCAGTTACCCAAATGTATTTAGAAATGGTACTAAAAAAAGTTAGGTGATACACACCTTTTTTCTATCAAAAATGAATGTAAAGTTTGAATTTTCTCACAGATCCAGATCTTCCCCTACTAGTTCCAAGAACCAGGTCCAACTACTTGTTGATTATGTCTCTACCACTGCATATGCTACAGGGTATATGCCATCGTTTGAGTCCAACCCTACAGCATTTAATACTTGCCTAGGGTAAGGTCCCTTCATGAAAGTGTTAGATAAGGTGTCTAAGTCCATAACGATATTTGGTATATACTTGACCTGACTCGGCATGGTCCATTTGGGTTGCAAGGCATCATGCATTTTGATAGACTAAAAGAGAGAAATAACACTTGTGGTTTATTAATATATTATAAGTTCTAATATATTAATAGTATTATTTAATTAGTATCGATCAAGAATTAATTAAATGATCAAAAGATGACTAATTAAATATATGGGTTGATTATGAAAATCACCCATAACTTGTATATTGGGCTAAAAGGCTCCATGTATTATAAAGTTGGGTTAAACCCATAGGATGATCCATGGGAGTTACAAACCCATGTGTCATGGAAATGAAGAGTCATGACACATTAGGGTTTACATGTTGTAACCCTAGATGTGACACACATGTTATCTACCAAAATTGGCTACACTAAGTACAAGTGAGGGCAATCCGATTTTTAGAGTGTTATACATTCTCTCAAAGTCATTCCAAAGCATTTGGTGTTGTGTGAAGCATTTGAGGCATCACACTTGGGGTGCTAGGCTCTCAGGGTTTTCAAGGAATCAAATCAACTACAAGGTATGTAATTCTAGCCATCTTTTAGTTTAAAAGTTCCCCATGTATGCTAGATAGGATTATGAACCTCGGAAATCATATTTTGCATGTATTTTAGACAAACATATATCCAAGTTATTATAGGGTTGTATGTACACTTAGGAGTGTTAGGATGCTCAAAACCCATCAGTTGTATCAGATCCTAGGCTTGCTTGTTAAATACTTGATGCAAAATGGTGAAAAAAAATCGATTTTTGAGCTGTCTCCGACGGGGACTCGACGAGTCCATGGGGGGACTCGACGACTCCAAGTGAAAATGCAACCAACTCGGCGAGTCAGTTTGTGCACTCGACGAGTTGGTCATGCAAATTGCAAATTTTCCATTTTTGCTACTGGAAATGGACTAGAAATATTACCCTAAACTGTTTTGGTGTTATAAAACTTGTTTTAGATGCTGTAATGTTTGTTCTAATCCATTTACAATGGCTAATATAAATTTTTTCGTGATCTTATGTGTTTATATGTTCTTGAAACTTTTATATGGATATTCATGTTTTTATGAGTAATTGATAGATCATAGGAATTACTTGTTTAATTGTTTTATCCATGATCTTTATGTGTTTTAATGGAGTCCATAACTTGTCCTCAAGTTATGGATAACCAAAAGTCTCTTTGTGTTTAAAGCCATTAAAAGAACACATAAGTTATAAAATGAAGAGTCTTCATTTTAATAACTCATAAGTTATGAATTTGACAGGTTTTGTAAAGCTACAAAACTTGCCCTCAAGTTTTGGAACATGTAAAGTCACTTAATAAACTTTAGTTCCAATCCCTAGAATTTTAAAAGTTAAAATTCAACCCTTATACTTTATAATATTATAAGTTTATATATATATATATATATATATATATATATATATATATATATATATATATATATATATATATATATATAAGAGCAAGTCGTATTACCGCTAGTAGGCCTCATTCACGAAGCCGGTCTATAAGGAGGGGGGGTATAAGGTTGTTGCCTATAAAATGGCAGCTTAATGGGTGTCCACTCTCACCCACCGCTTCCTTGATCGGTGGAGGGTCGTTAGCCGAACAGGTAGGACAAGGACTTATAAATTCTCATTAAAAGTATGATGAATATTATAAAGTAACTAAATGTTTTATTAAATTCCCAATCTTAGTTACTTTAGGAAAAATGTGAATAAGGTGCTAATCCATAAAATTACACTTTACACTTTGTATAATTCGTTGGTGGAGCGTTTTTGGTTAACCGACACACTAACTTGAACTTAACAAGGTAGGTAGAGGGTGACTTAAGGTTTATCATAGTATCGGTGGAGCGTGTGTGGTTAACCGGCACATCGATTAAGTGATGAACCTTAAGGGTACCAAGTAATTTGCATGGTTACTTCACACCTTATTTTGTGATCCTCAGTATCCTAATCCCAAAACTTGGAATGCACACTCGATATTGAAACATGTCTTTGAAAAGTTTATTGAATCTCAAAAGAATCTTAGAATTTCTAAAACCAATTATAACCTAATAATTTATATTTCATTTTTGGTGGAAATTGGTGAATCGTCATTCACCTACCTTTCAAATATGTCATAGCTTAGATTATTTCATACCTCTTCTAAGCTATGATATATTGTGATTGGATCCTATCCTTAATACATTTGGTTGTTTTATTAAGGACTATCTTTATATCTAAACTAAACTTGTTTTCTTCTTTTCAGATGTCTTCCAACAACACTGCTTCTGGCTCAAATCCTACTGGCTCCTTTTCCCTCATGAACCTATGTGGGAGGGTCATCTTTGATGGTTCCAACTTTATGGATTGGATCCGGAACATCAGGATGGTCATACGCTACGAGGAAAAGGAATATGTCCTCGATAAGGAGCTAAAGGATATTGATGACTCAACTGCTACTCCTGAGGAGATCGCTGAATTCCGGACTCATGAGAGAGATGCCACAAAAGTGGCTTGTATCATGATGGCCACGATGATAGATGAGCTCCAAAAGTCCTATGAGGACTACTACCCTTTTGAAATGCACCAAGATTTGATGGAAAGATACCATCAAAGTGCTCGTCAAGAGAGGTATGACATCATCTGCTCCATGATAACAACCCGTATGAAGGATGGTGAACCCATCATGGGCCACATGCAGAAAATGCAAATGTATGTGGACCGTTTGCTGAAGCTTAATGTGAACTTCCCAGGGGAGCTTGCAATAGATATCGTTTTGCAATCCTTACCCTCGTGTTATGATCAATTCCGCATGACATACCACATGAATAAGGAAGAAGTCACACTCAGCAAACTTCAAGGACTCTTGAAAACCGTCGAAAGTGGTCTAAATGGTAAGTCGATTGTTAACACTCCTACTCCTACTCCAAACTCCGCCCCTGTCTTGGCAATCAGGAAAGGTAGAGGGAAGAAGAGGAAGAACCCTGCGAAGGGTATCAAGGGTAAGACCCTTGATGGCTCCTCTTCAAGTGGAACCAAGAAAGGCTTCGTCACTCCTTCTTCTGACCCAAAAGAGGCAGAATGCTTCTATTGCCATGAGAAGTCTAATTAGAAGTGGAACTTCCCAAAGTACGAACAAGATGTGAAGGATGGGAAAGTCAAACCCAACCATGCAGGTATTTACACTATTCTTTCTAGTAACTCACCATATTCTAACTCTTGGGTCCTTGATACCGGTTGTGGTATTCATATATGTTCTGATTTGCAGGGACTAAGAAGAAGTGAGAATGTGAAGCATGGAAAGATAAACTTGATCATGGGGAATAGGAAAGCTTCACCTGTCACAAAGATTGGAGTTTATTCTTTGTTGCTAAGTAGTGGGTTTACTTTAGATTTGAATAAATGTTGCTATTCGCCAAAAATGGCAAGAAATATTATTTCCTTTCATGATTTGTACAAACAAGGGTTTACCTTGTCTTTTGATAATGAAAATGGTGGAATAAATGCTTTCTTTAATAATGTTCTTTATTTTAAAGCATTACCTTGTGTTGGTGTGTATGAAGCCATATCTGTTGTAGATAATCTAGGAAATAATGTATTGTGTATTGATTCTTCGAGTAATAATAACTTGGATAAAGCAACATTATGGCATTGTCGTCTTGGACATGTAAGCAAGAAACGCATAGCCCAACTCCAAAAGGATGGAGTCCTGGAGTCATTTGACCTAAAATCAGATGATAGTTGTGAATCATGCTTACTTGGAAAAATGACAAAGTCACCTTTCATTGGTTCTTGTGAAATGGGTGAAGGTTTGTTGGATCTTGTACACACGGATGTGTGTGGACCCTTCAAAACTACCACAAGGGATGCTAATCGTTAATATTTGACCTTTACTGATGATTATAGTAGATATGGATTTGTCTACTTAATCAAGGATAAGTTAGAGACTTTCGAGAGGTTTAAAGAGTTTAAACAGGAAGTCGAGAATCAATTGGGTAGGAACATCAAGATGCTTCGATCTGATCGTGGTGGTGAGTATCTTAGCACAGAGTTCCTCGACTATCTTAAGGAATGTGGGATTATCTCACAATTGGCACCTCCCAGGACACCGCAGTTGAATGGTATGGCTGAGAGGCGCAATCGAAACTTGTTGGATATGGTTCGTTCCATGATGAGTCGAGCTTTGTTACAGATCTCATTTTGGGGGTATGCCTTAGAGACTGCCTCCCATATACTTAATCTGGTCCCTACAAAGAAAGTTGCCAAAACTCCTCAAAAGATGTGGACTGGTAAAGTTCCCAAACTAGACCACATCAAGATTTGGGGTTGGGAGGCTTTCGTGAGACGCGAGACTCATGATAAGCTCGAACCTCGTAGTGAGAGGTGTATTTTCATCGGCTACCACAAAAATCCTTTGGTTACCCCTTCTACAGACATAGATACAATGTCGAATTTGTATCAAGGAGGGGTATCTTGAGAGAGAGAGAAAGAGAGAGTTCATAAGCCAAGGAAACAGTGGGAGGCAAATTGACCTTGAAGAAATTCAAGAGTCAAGTGATGAAGGAACTTCAAACCCTAGCACTCAACTTGAGGAGGAAACTCCTGTTGAACCAATTGACAAGTCTGAACCTCTGAGGCGTTCCACAAGGGTTAGGAATGAACCTGAGCATTATTATGGTTTCCATATTACTACGGAAGGTGAGACACTTATCAGTGATGAGACATTGGTAACTCTGGATGAACCTAAAAGCTACGCAGAAGCCATGGCAGGCCCTGAGTCTGCCAAATGGAAAGAGGCAATGGACATCGAGATACAGTCCATGTATGACTATCAAGTTTGGAATTTGGTTGAAAATGTACCAGGTCGTAAGACAGTTGGGTGCAAATGGATCTTCAAGAAGAACACTGACATGGATGGTAATGTACACACATATAAAGCGCGACTGGTTGCAAAGGGCTTTTCTCAAACTCCGAGAGTTGATTATGATGAGACCTTTTCACCAGTTGCAAAGATTAAGTCCATTAGAGTACTGCTAGCCATTGCTGCATTTCATGATTATGAAATATGGAAAATGGATATGAAAACCGCCTTCCTTAATCGAAGTTTGGCTGAAGATGTTTACATGTGTCAGCTAGAGGGTTTTGTCAGTACAGAATACCCTAATAGAGTGTGTAAGCTCGAGAAATCCATTTATGGATTTAAACATGCACCTCACAAATGGAATCTTTGCTTTGATGAGAAAGTCAAGGAATTTGGCTTTTCGAGGAGTGAAGATGAATCTTGTGTCTATGTCAAGGCTAGTGGGAGTATAATTAACTTTTTGGTACTGTATATGGATGACATACTACTCATAGGAAATGACGTCCCAATCCTGTTGGAAGTGAAGTCCTGGCTTGGGATGTGTTTTTCTATAAAAGACCTAGGAGAAGCTGCCAATATTCTAGGGATAAGGATTCTGAGAGACCGGAGTAAAAGATTAATTGGACTTAGTGAGAGTACTTACTTGGCGAAGGTGTTGAAGAGGTTCAGCATGTACGACTCCAAGAAAGGCGAGCTACCCATCCAGAGTAACACTAGACTGAGTAAGACTCAGAGCTCGAGTACTGAGGATGAGATAGCATAAATGAGTCGGGTACCTTATGTTTCAACAGTAGGCTCGATCATGTATGCTATGACCTGTACTCGTCCTGATGTAGCCTTTCCTTTAAGCATGGTTAGCATGTATCAGGGGAATCCTGGTAAGGCTCACTGGACTGCAGTAAATAATATCCTCAAGTACCTGCGAAGGACTAAGGACTGGGTCCTTACCCTCGGTGGGAGTGATGACTTGAGAGTTGTAGGGTATAGTGATGCTAGCTTTCAGACTGATAGGGATAATTTCCGCTCTCAGTTGGGCTAGGTCTTTACCTTAAACGAAGGAGCAGTTACTTGGAAGAGTTCCAAGCAGGAGACAGTAGCTGATTCAACTTGCAAATCAGAGTATATAGTAGCAAGTAAGGAAGCAAAGGAGGCTATATGGCTGAAGAACTTCATTGGAGACCTTGGAGTTGTACCAACTATAGAGGAGCCAATGGAAATTTTCTATGATAGTGAAAGTGTAGTTGCCTTAGCTAAGGAACCAAGGGATAGGAGATGCAGACACATTGATAGAAAATACCATTTTATCAGACATCAAATAGAAGGACTCCTCGTGGCAAAGAGGGTATCATCGGATGAGAACCCATCAGATCCCCTCACAAAGGGACTGAGTCAGGTTAAGCATATCCAGCATGCTCGGAGCATACGGGTGGAGGATGATATTAGTTTTAGTAGTTAGATAATTTTGAAATTTGTAAAGTGTAATTGACATTTGATGATGAATAAAAGTTGTGTTTATTTATGAGTAAAGTGTTGGTATCTCTTGTCAATCGTTTATTATATTTCTTTTGCATGTTTTGACTTCCAGAATATTTATGTTGTTTTACATATTATTCAAATTATCCACAGTCAGTCATATGTTGGAAGTAGATATGAAGTAAGACTGTCATGAGTTGGCTGTAGAGGTCTAAGATGTTGGACATGGCCTCAACACTCATGAGTGCTCATAAGTTTTGAGTATTGGATTCAACCCACGCTCACTGGTATCACTTCATGGAATTCTATCTCTAGTGATCGTGAGATGGTAACATCATATAAGTCTTCAAACCTAGAGATATGACTTGTTGCCTATGAGTTGGTTATGCATTGATTGTACGAAAACGCATTGGTAACTCGATGTTATAAAACGTACTTTTGTGTGTGATTTAACAAGTAGTA
The DNA here is from genome assembly GCF_002870075.4 of Lactuca sativa. Classification (NCBI taxonomy): domain Eukaryota; kingdom Viridiplantae; phylum Streptophyta; class Magnoliopsida; order Asterales; family Asteraceae; genus Lactuca; species Lactuca sativa. Next base: position 182,268,794 of record NC_056630.2, on the reverse strand, counting down.
GAACAAGCATATGAGTCGAAGTTTATCTGTTCCTTCTTGGATTAGAAGCGATATTTGCGCCCTTCGATGATTTCGTTTTGACCTATGTACCGGGCCCGGTCAGAACTAAGTTGATGCGTTTAATTAAGTTCTTTGTCAAACAAATCGGAAATCAGGAAACAAAATGTTGGATAATAAGTAAGACATTGTTCCATGTATTTGTCCGACTGATATCTAGAACAGAGGATTATATGATCACTTATCTTAAATGGCGCATCACCATCTTCTCAGTTCCGAGAGACCTTGAAAAGAGCTACAGTTGCTGATCGGTTCCTGAAGTCATACTTATAGATATAGTTATTAGACTTATCCAAGTGGGAGACTGTTGGATAGGGTGTCTAAGTCCATTTTTATATGGTATGTACTTGACCCGACCCGGCATGGTCCATTTGGGTTGCATGGCATCATGCATTTGGATAGACTAAAAGAGAGAAATAACACTTGTGGTTTATTAATATATTATAAGTTCTAATATATTAATAGTATTATTTAATTGGTATCGATCAAGAATTAATTTGGAATTAATTAAGTGATCAAAAGATGACTAATTAAATATATAGGTTGATTATGTAAATCACCCACAACTTCTATAGTGGGCTAAAAGGCTCCATGAATTATCAAGTTGGGTTAAACGCATAAGATGTTTCATTGATGCTCTACGGGAGTTACAAACCCATGGGTCATGGAAATGAAGAGTCATGACACATTAGGGTTTACATGCTGTAACCCTAGACGTGACACACTATATAAGGAACATGTTATCTACCAAAATTGGCTACACTAAGTACAAGTGAGGGCAATCCGATTTTTAGAGTGTTATACATTCTCTCAGAGTCATTCAAAAGCATTTTGGTGTTGTGTGAAGCATTTGAGGCATCACACTTGGGGTGCTAGTCTCTCAAGGTTTTCAAGGAATCAAATCAACTACAAGATATGTAGTTCTAGCCATCTTTTAGTTTAAAAGTTCCCCATGTATGCTAGATAGGATTATGAACCTTGGAAATCATATTTTGCATGTATTTTAGACAAACATAGATCCAAGTTATTATAGGGTTGCATGTACACTTAAGAGTGTTAGGATGCTCAAAACCCATTAGAAAGTACCATCCAGACCTAGAAAATCTCATAACCCAGATTTGAATCCTAACTTCAATGCACCCAGACATACATATATTCTTCTAAAAGTTCTTGTGGTAATAGTGATGGGTTTTGAGCATTCTAACACTTCCTAAGTGTACATGTAACCCTAATAACCTTGGATCTATGTTTCTCTAATTATCATGCAAAGTTGATTTCGAAGGCTATGATCCTATCTAGCATACATGGGGAACAATTTTAACTTGAATAAAAGATAGAACTACATACCTTGTTGTTGATTTTGATCCTTGAAACCTTGTGAGCCTAGCACCCCTAGTGTGATGCCTCAAATGCTTCACACAACACCAAATGCTACGGAGTAAACTTGGAGAGAAAGTATAACACTTTAAAAATCAGCTCTAGACCTCAAGTATGCATGTGTCGCCGATTTTGGGAGAAACATGAGCTTTATATATTGTTGACATATTTAGGGTTACACCATGTAAACCCTAATGTGTCATGACTCTTCATTTCCATGACCCATGGGTTTGTAACTCCCATGGCGCCTCCATGGAGCATCCAATGGGTTCAACCCAACTTGATTATCCATGGAGCCTCTTAGCCCACTATATAAGTTATGGATGATTTACATAATCAACCCATATATTTAATTAGTTATCTTTTGATCACTTAATTAATTCTTGATCAAACTAATTAAATAATATTATTAATATATTAGAACTTATAATATATTAATAAACCACAAGTGTTATTTCTATCATTTAGTCTATCCAATTGCATGGTGCCATGCAACCCAAATGGACCATGCCGGGTCGGGTCAAGTACATACCAGAAGATGATGGTACGCCATTTCAGATAAGGGATCATATAATCCTCTGTTCTAGATATCAGCCGGACAAATACATGGAACAATGTCTTATTTATTGTCCGACAGTTTGTTTCCCGATTTCCAATTTGTTTGACAAAGAACTTAATTGAACGCATCAACTTAGTTCTGACCGGGCCCGGTACATAGGTCAAAACGAAATCATCGAGGGGCACATATATTGTTTCTAATCCAAGAAGGAACAGATAAACTTCGACTCATATGCTTGTTCTACTACTTGTTAAATCACACATAAGAGTACGTTTTACAACATCGAGTTACCAATGCGTTTTCGTACAATCAATGCATAACCAACTCATAGGCAACAAGTGATATCTCTAGGTTTGAAGACTTATATGATGTTACCGTCTCACGATCACTCGAGATAGAATTCCATGAAGTGATACCAGCGAGCGTGGGTTGAATCCAATACTCAGAACTTATGAGCACTCATGAGTGTTGAGGCCATGTCCAATATATTAGACCTCTACAACCAACTCATGACAGTCTTACTTCATATCTACTTCCAACATATGACTGACTGTGGATCATTTGAATAATATGTAAAACAACATAAATATTCTGGAAGTCAAAACATGCAAAAGAAATAATTGTAAACGATTGACAAGAGATAGCAACACTTTACTCATAAATAAACACAAATTTTATTCATCATCAAATGTCAATTACATTTTACAAATTTCAAAATTATCTAACTACTAAGACTAATATCATCCTTCAGCCCTATGCTCCTAGCATGCTGGAGATGCTTAACCCTACCCAGTCCCTTCGTGAGGGGATTTGCCGGGTTCTCATCCGATGATACCCTCTTTGCCACAAGAAGTCCTTCTTTTATACGATGTCTAATGAAATGATATTTTCTATCAATGTGTCTGGATCTCCCGTGATCCCTTGGTTCCTTTGCTAAGGCAATAGCACTTTCACTATCACATAAAATCTCTATAGGCTTCGATATAGCTGGTACAACTCCAAGGTCTCCGATGAAGTTCTTTAGCCACATAGCCTCCTTTTCCGCCTCGCTTGCCGCTATATACTCTGATTCGCAAGTTGAATTAGCCACTGTCTCCTGCTTGGAACTTTTCCAAGAGATTGCTCCTCCGTTTAAGGTAAAGACCCAGCCCGAATGAGATCGGAAATTATCCCTATCAGTTTGGAAGCTAGGATCACTATACCCTACGACTCTCAAGTCTTCACTCCCACCGAGGGTAAGGACCCAGTCCTTAGTCCTCCGTAGGTACTTAAGAATGTTCTTTACCGCTGTCCAGTGAGCCTTACCAGGATTCCCCTGATACCTGCTAACCATGCTTGAAGCAAAGGCTACATCAGGACGAGTACAGGTCATAGCATACATGATCGAGCCTACTGCCGAAGCATAAGGTACCCGACTCATTTATGGTATCTCATCCTTAGTACTCGGGCTCTGAGTCTTACTCAGTCTAGTGTTACTCTGGATGGGTAACTCTCCTTTCTTGGAATCTTGCATGTTGAATCTCTTCAGCACCTTATCCAAGTATGTACTCTGACTTAGTCCAATTAGTCTTTTACTCCGGTTTCTCAAAATCCTTATTCCTAGAATATAGGCAGCTTCTCCTAGGTCCTTCATAGCAAAACACTTCCCAAGCCAGGACTTAACTTCCTGCAGAGTTGGGATGTCATTTCCTATGAGTAGTATGTCATCCACATACAGTACCAAAAAGCTAACTATACTCCCACTAGCCTTGACATATACACAAGATTCATCTTCACTCCTAGAGAAGCCAAACTCTTTGACTTTCTCATCAAAGCAAAGATTCCATCTGCGAGGTACTTGCTTTAATCCATAGATGGATTTCTCAAGCTTACACACTCTATTAGGGTGCTCTGTGATGAAAAAACCCTCTGGCTGATTCATGTAAACATCCTCAGCCAACTTTCCATTAAGGAAAGAGGTTTTGACATCCATTTGCCATATTTCATAGTCATGAAATGCAGCTATGGCTAACAATACCCTAATAGATTTAATCTTGGCTACTGGTGAAAAGGTCTCATCATAATCAACTCCTGGAGTTTGAGAAAAGCCCTTTGCAACCAGTCGTGCCTTATAAGTGTGTACATTACCATCCATGCCGGTCTTCTTCTTGAAGATCCGTTTGCACCCAACTGTCTTACGACCTGGCACATTGTCAACCAAGTCCTAGACCTGATTTTCATACATGGATTGTATCTCGCTATCCATTGCCTCTTTCCATTTAGCAGACTCAGGGCCTGCCATGGCTTCCGCATAACTATTAGGTTCATCCAGGCCTACTAGTGTCTCATCACTAATAAGTGTCTCACCTTCCACAGTAATATGGAAACCATAGTAATGCTCATGTACATTCCTAACCCTTGTGGAACGCCTCAGAGGTACAACTGGAGGTATAATTGAATCAACAGGAGGTTCCTCCTCAAGTTGACTGCTAGGGTTTGTGGTTCCTTCACCACTTGACTCTTGAAGTTCTTCAAGGTCAATTAGCCTCCCATTGTCTCCTTGGCTTATGAACTCTCTCTCTCTCGAAAGACAGCCCTCCTTGCTACAAATACAACATTCTCACTAGGTCTGTAGAAGAGGTAACCAAAGGATTTTTTGTGGGTAGCCGATGAAAATACACCTCTCGCTTCGAGGTTCGAGCTTGTCATGAGTCTCGCGTCTCACGAAAGCCTCGCAACCCCAAACCTTGATGTGGGCTAGACTAGGAACTTTTCCAGTCCACATCTCATGAGGTGTTTTGGAAACCTTTTTTCTAAGGACCAGATTAAGGATATGGCTGGAAGTCTCTAAGGCATACCCCCAAAATGAGATTGGTAGCGTAGCTCGACTCATCATGGAACGAACCATGTCCAACAAGGTTCGATTACGCCTCTCAGCTACACCATTTAACTGTGGTGTCGTAGGAGGTGTCAATTGTGAGACAATCCAACAGTCCCTTAGATAGTCGAGGAACTTAGTACTAAGATACTCTCCACCACGATCGGATTGAAGCATCTTAATATTCCTGCCCAATTGATTCTCGACTTCCTGTTTAAATTCCTTAAATTTTTCGAAAGTCTCTGACTTATGCTTGATTAAGTAGACATATCCATATCTACTGTAATCATCAGTAAAAGTCAAATAATAACGATTAGCATCCCTTGTGGCATGTTTGAAGGGCCCACACACATCCGTGTGTACAAGATCTAACAAACCTTCACCCCTCTCACACGAACCTGTGAAGGGTGACTTTGTCATTTTTTCAAGTAAGCATGACTCGCAACTATCATCTGACCTTAGGTCAAATGACTCCAAGACTCCATCCTTTTGGAGTTGGCCTATGCGTTTCTTGCTTATATGTCCAAGACGACAATGCCATAATGATGCTTTATCCAAGTTATAATCATTAGTAGAATCAATACACATTACATTATTTCCTAAGTTATCTACAACAGACACAGCTTCATACACACCATCACAAGGTAATGCTTTAAAATAAAACACATTATTAAAGAAAGCATTTATTCCACCAATTTCATTATCAAAAGAAAAGGTAAAACCTTGTTTATACAAAGCATGAAAGGAAATAACATTTCTTGCCATTTCTGGCGAATAACAACTTTTATTCAAATCTAAAGTAAATCCACTACTAAGCAACAAAGTATAAACTCTAATCTTGGTGACAAGTGAAACTTTCCTATTCCCCATGATTAAGTTTATCTTTCCATGCTCCACATTCTTACTTCTTCTTAGTCCCTGCAAATCAGAAAAAATATGAATACCGCAACCAGTATCAAGGACCCAAGAGTTAGAATAGAGTGAATTATTAGATGATATAGTGTAAATACTTGCGTGGTTGGGTTTTACTTTCCCATCCTTCAAATCTTGCTGGTATTTTGGACAGTTACACTTCCAGTGCGCCTTTTCGTGGCAATAGAAGCATTCAGCCTCTTTGGGATCAGAAGAAGGTGTAATGAAACCTTTTTTGATTCCGCTAGAAGAAGAGCCATCAAGAGTCTTACCCTTGGTACCCTTCAAAGGTTTCTTTCTCTTCTTCCCTCTACCTTTCCCGATTGCCAGGACAGGTGCTGATTTTCGAGTAGAAGCAGGAGTGGTCACAACCGACTTACCTTTAAGACCTGAAGTTTGCTAAGTGTAACTTCCTCCTTATTCATGTGGTATGTCATGCGGAATTGATCATAACACGAAGGTAAGGAGTGCAAAATAATATCTATTGCTAACTCTTCAGGGAAGTTCACATTCAACTTCATCAATCGATCCACATACCTTTGCATTTTCTGCATGTGGCTTGTGATGGGTTCGCCATCTTTCATTCGGGTTGTGATCATAGAGGTGATGATTTCATATCGCTCTTGACGAGCACTCTGATGGTAGCGATCCATCAAATCCTGGTGCATCTCAAAAGGATAGTAGTCCTCATAGGACTTTTGGAGCTCGGCTTTCATGGTGGCCATCATGATGCATGCCACTTTGGTAGCATCTCTTTCATGAACCTCATATTCAGCAAGCTCCTCAGGAGTAGCAGTTGGCTCATGCACCTTGAGCTCCTTGTCAAGAACATATTCCTTGTTCTCGTAACGAGTGACCATCCTGATGTTTCTGATCCAGTCAGTAAAGTTGGATCCATCAAAGATGACTCTCCCACAAAGGTTCATGAGAGAGAAGCAGCCAGTAGGGTTTGAGCCAGGAGTAGAATTATTGGAAGACATCTGAAGAGAAGAAAGATAAGTTTAGTTTAGATATAGAGATAGTCCTTAATAAAACACCCAAATGTAATATTAAGGCTAGGATCCAATCACAATATATTATAACCTAGAAGTGGGATGTCGTAATCCAAGTTATAACATATTTGAAAGGTAGGTGAATGACGATTCACCAATTTCCACCATGAAAATCAAATATAAATTATTAGGTTTTATTTGGTTTTTAGAAATTCCTAGATTCTTTGAGATTCATTGAACTTTTCAATGGCATGTTTCAATCTCGAGTGTGCCCTTCATGTTTTGTGACTGGGATACCGAGGATCACAAAACAAGGTGTGAAGTAACCATGCAAATTACTTGGTACCCTTAATGTTTTTCACTTAATCGTTGTGCCGGTAAACCACACATGCTCCTTCCGACCTCATGAAAAACCTTAAGTCACCCTTTGCCTCCCTCGTTTAGTCCAAGTTAGTGTGCCGGTAAACCACACACGCTCCACCAACGACTTAAACAAGGTGCAAAGTGTAATTTCTGATGGGTTTTGGTCCTAAGAACATCCTATGTGCTCATACAAACCCTAATGCTTGGATCTAGGTTTCTCTATTGTACATGCAAGTTATCCAAGACTATAAACCCTAATTCTAATATTCAAGTAATCATATTAACATGAGAATAGATTTAAGATGTTACCTTGATTGTTATGTAGCAATAACAATCCCAAATCTCCTTGTATTGACTTTGGAAGGCTTAGAGTCACAAGTGTCACTCCTCTAATGGTTCACAAACACCATAAGCAAGAGGATGAAGATGAGAGAGATTAGAGGCTGCCCAAAAACATGTGAAACCCAAGAAGGTTGCTTGTCCACGTTTTTGGTCCTTAAGGGGTCTATATATAGTGAGGCAATTAGGGTTATCTAACAAGGAAACCCTAATTTAGTTGCTTAAGCCCTAAGCAACCCATGGAGCCCTTTCCTTAAGGCCTTGGACGATTTCATATGGGCTCCCCCCATAGAATTCGTCCACCTTATAATAAAAGGCAATCCATGGCCCAAATTGCAATTATCTTATAATTACAATTCCAGTCCCTTAAGTTTAATTAATCTCTTTTAGTCACAAAACTAATTACCAATTAATTATTGACTAATATTAATTAAACAATATGATTTCTCCTTAAATATATTATTCTCATAATATATTAATAAATCATATTTAATCCTTTCTCTCCATAATTCATCCTATCAAGTTGCTTTGGTGAAGGCAACCCAAAAGGACCATGCACCATCGGGTCAAGTACATACCAAAATAGTTATGGACTTAGACACTAATCCAACAATTTCATGGATTAGCACCTTATTCACATTTTTCCTAAAGTAACTAAGATTGGAAATTTATAAAACATTTAGTTACTTTATAACAATCATTATACTTTTAATGAGAATTTTTTAAGTCATTGTCCTACCCGTTCGGCTAACAACCCTCCACCAGTCAAGCAAGCGGTGGGTGAGAGTAGACACCCATTAAGTTGCCATTTTATGGGCAACAACCTTATACCTACCTTATAGACTGGCTTCGTGAATGAGGCGTACTAGCGTTAAGACAACTTTAATCTTATACATATATATTATTATTAACTTATAATATTATAAGTATAAGGGTTAAATTTTAACTTTTAAAATTCTAAGGGTTGGAACTAAAGTTTTAATATGACTTTACTTGTTCCAAAACTTGAGGGGAAGTTTTGTAAACTATCAAGACTTTTCATTTCTTGTAACTTATGAGTTAATTAGAGTATTAAAAATGAAGACTCTTCATTTTTCTAACTCTTGTGTTCTTTTAATGGTTTTAATTCAAGTGTGACTCTTGGTTTTCCATAACTTGAGGACAAGTTATGGACTCGATTAAAACACATTATGATCAAGAATTAAACTACCAAGTAGGTTATAAGGAATTCCTATGATCATCTAAATTCATAAGATCAAGAACATAAATATCCATATCAAAGTTTCAAGTCCATATGAACACATATAACCATGAAAAATTGATATTTGCCATTGTAAATGGATTAGAACAAACATTACACCATCTAAAACAAGTTTTATAACACCAAAATAGTTTAGGGTAATGTTTCTAGTCCATTTCCAGCAGCAAAAGTCAAAAATCTGCATTCTGTGGCTCCTACTCGCTGAGTGCGCGAACGTACTCGGCGAATAGGTCGAAGATACACATGAACTCGGCGAGTCCCCCCATGGACTTGGGGAGTTCATCAGGCAGATTGCACAAAATCGACTTTTTTTCAACTATTTAGCACAAATAACAAACAAACAAGCCTAGGCTCTAACACCACTAATGGGTTTTGAGCATTCTAACACTTCCTAAGTGTACATGCAACTCTAATAACCTTGGATCTATGTTTGTCTAATTATCATGAAAAGTTGATTTCCAAGGCTATGATCCTATCTAGCATACATAGGGAACAATTTTAACTTGAATAAAAGATAGAACTACATACCTTGTTGTTGATTTTGATCCTTGAAACCTTGTGAGCCTAGCACCCAAAGTGTGATGCCTCAAATGCTTCACACAACACCAAATGCTATGGAGTAAACTTGGAGAGAAAGTATAACACTCTAAGATTCGGCTCTAGCCCTCAAGTATGCATGTGTCGCCGATTTTGGGAGAAACATGAGCTTTATATAGTGTTGACACATTTAGGGTTACACCATGTAAACCCTAATGTGTCATGACTCTTCATTTCCATGACCCATGGGTTTGTAACTCCCATGGAGCATCCAATGGGTTCAACCCAACTTGATTATCCATGGAGCCTTTTAGCCCACTATATAAGTTATGGATGATTTACATAATCAACCCATATATTTAATTAGTTATATTTTGATCACTTAATTAATTCTAAAATTAATTCTTGATCAAACTAATTAAATAATATTATTAATATATTAGAACTTATAATATATTAATAAACCACAAGTGTTATTTCTCTCATTTAGTCTATCCAATTGCATGGTGCCATGCAACCCAAATTGACCATGCCGGGTCTGGTCAAGTACATACCAGAAATAGTTATGGACTTAGACACCTTATCCAACAAATAGACAGGGAGGTTTCTAGATACACATAAATCTGAACTGTTGTACTAGGATTAGTGTTGAGTAGCTCCAAAACATAATCCCTCAAAAATCCATACTGTACTTGTTAGTCCCCACTAATGATACGTTCAGCCATTGACTTTGCCCTAGCAACCTTTTGCAATAACATTCCTACCTTTAGTTTCTTGCACAAATCTTCTTGTAAAGCTTTAACTGGAATTTTAGGATTACTCTAAATTTTTTGAACAATTAAGTTTGCTACGTATCTGGAAGTGCAACCTTTAACCGCCCTTGTTTGCAAACATTTATGCTCATCATGTACTGTTTTCACCAACCAATCATGATTTTCATTATCCCTCGATATTTGGACTATATATGGACATGTGCCTTTATTGGAAATTACATCTTTACCCTTGCACTTTTCCCTACTTCTAGTTGACGGCCCACCACCATCAACTACTTTAGATGGCTTACTTACAACACCTTTACATTTCACCCGAATCCGGATTTTGTCATTTTTTGCTAGGTATAAAGACCTCCTTGTTGCTATAGCATGTGAGTTCATGTAGTTTTTAACATCACGCTTGGTTTTGAAGACCTAGCTAATATGAAATGGTTGTACATGAACCTCTCCATGTGAGCATGTACTTGACTTACTCAACTCTTTTAGAAGTCTCTTCCTATCATCTTCATGAAATCTTGCAAATTGATAATCATCAGTGGCAATAACTTCCAACTCATCATCAACCATGTAATTCCCTTCATCTTTTGAATGATTGTTCAAGATTACATGTTCATCTACATCAAAAACATTATGGAATTCACTCATGTCTACATCTACATCAAATTGTATGTTAGACTCATCCACATTGTATTCAATGTCATCAGAATCATCTCCACTATCCGCAGAACCATGGCCACTCTCAAAATTGAAAGCCTCTCCACTATCATCACTCACCATACCCTCTAGATTATCCACTTCAAGTTGTTGTTCAAATGAAGTTTGAACATTAAACTCACCATCATAATCAACATAAAGTGAGTAATCCTCTATAAATGGTTCATAGTCACCAATTGTTGCAGTATTAGCTCCATCATCAGCTTGGCAGCTTGGTTCCTGTACATGGTAAGTTCCCAATGGTTCTTCAGTTTCAACTGCACTAGTGATCACTTCTTCTTGAGTTTCAATTTCTTGATTCACCACTTCCTCTTGAATGGCATGACTTTGTTTGCTAGCTTGTGACCTTATAAATGACAAAATACTCTTTAAGTAATCATGCCCTTCATCAACATCTAATACTTGTGACTGCTCATAATCAGGGTTCATAGACTTGTTTAGATCAAGCTTTCTACTACATGATCCTGCTTCTCTCCTACAAGGTTTCTTTCTATTCATTTCCGGTGACACACTATCAGGCTCCAACTCTTCAATAACAACTTTAGAAGGAGACTTGTAATAACTAGCTACCCTTGTCTAACCAGTTTCAATATACACCCTAATAAGCCTGTGTTTAGGGACATATGATACCATTTTAAGTACATCTTGGTCATTACCAAAAGGCATTAAGCCATAGTCCAAAGGGTATTCAGGGATACAGAAATGGTAGTAAAGGGTTTGCTCAGTTTTGTACCCTAGTTCTCGGACCATGTCTTCAAGCTCGTGAACTGAAAATAAATCAGTGTCAACATCATCTACATATGCTACAACACATCAACGTATTTCCTTCCAGATGCTTTGGTGAAGACACCACTGTAGTGTATCTTTAACGTGAAATAGTTGTCATATCCTTCTACAAACACAAAAAAAAAAGTAAAATCAATGATTTCTCTACGTGAACACAATCGACCAAGAAAAAAACAAGTTTTGTTGTAGTACTGTATCGTATCTTTTTCTTAAGTCCTCCATGGTTACAAATTTTTCTTGAAAACACCATATTGATAGCACCATTGCAATTCCTGCAGCTTAAGACCCTAAATCCCAATTTTTGTTCTTGCTTCTACGATGGGAATGAACCTGATGAATACAGATGTAACTGGTTATCTTCTTGGGAGAGGGACGGGTAGTGAAGTGCAAGCGTAATAATTTCATATTAAAGAGAGAAGGTTACAACTGAAATGACGAAATTACCCCTGCAATATAAAATTAAAAAATGAGTTAACGGTGAAATACTAACGGAGTGAGCCAGAAGGACCAAACGTTAAATGTTTTGAAACCATAGGGACCATCTGTGAGGTTTTTTGAACATAGGGACTAAACTTGATATTTTTGAAAACCATAGGGACCATTTTTGAAGTTTTGTCATATATATATATATATATATATATATATATATATATATATATATATATATATATATATATATATATATATATATATATATATATATATATGATTTGGATCTCTAAATCCAAATTAATTGATGATTAATATGATTCAAAATGAAGTCTAGCGCTTAGTTTTAATCATTACTTTATCAATATATCATCAATGTTTTATTAAAATTTTATTTGTGAGTTTCGGGGATTTTTTTTTGAAACGGCGGAGTTATATTAAACTGTGTATTAGGGAACGTTAGACCATACCTAAAGGACTTGGTAGCCCGAAATTGAATCCTATATTGATGAGTGAATGGAATGAAATTTTAGATCATGAAATAAAGTTTAATATAGCTTAGAAATGTATCATCTAATCTCAAATGGTTATTTCCAATTCAGATAAGTAAGCCAAGTAACTCCAATTTCATTATTTTAGTGATTTCATGTAATATGTAATATGATGATTTTGAGTTAATATGTTAGATTTAAATGTAGTTTTTCTTTTAATAATGAATTGATTTTGTTTGAAAACCAATGTATGTTACAAAACTATTTGAAAATATCAAATGAATCAAATATATGAAAATCTAGGTACATTTTTGTTTGATTAAGCATTCAATAGAACATATTAACTTATATTCATAATTTGCGCTTTAATTCTAAAATTTATATATTTAACTTGTGAATTATAGTTTAATGATGGAATCAAATGTCATTTATTGTTTTTAAACAAAATTTTGAATGATATTTAGTCAACTAGATCATAGGAACTAAAATGTTTAAGGATGGGAATGGTTTGGAATCATAGAGTATCAAGGGCTAAAAATCATGAAAGTAGTCATCAAACATGTCTCCTCGTATAAGTAAGGGTTCACTTTGGGATCCACTTGGCTAAGTACCTTAATGTTCAACACAAATTGGGTTTTTTGTAACTTGATTGTAACAACCGAAAAATTGTTAACTTTTAACAACAAATCATGTAGCACCTGGTTCCCGGTACGTATTTCTTGTAATTAATAATTCTAAATTAATGCATTTTGCCTTGGACTCGGCGAGTTGAAAGACCGACTCGCCGAGTAGGAGCGGGATGAGACGCGAAGTCTGAGCCTTGGACTCGGCGAGTCGGTTCCTCGACTTGGCGAATAGGCCCTGTTTGGAAAAAACACTAACCCGAGTGTTGGCACCCTATTTAAGCACACTAACTCGGCCTTCCTTGTCCCTAACACTTCCAGAGAGCTGTAGTGAGAGACCCTAGCCCCCATATTGTTCTTGTGAGTGATTTCTACTTGGTGAAGGAAGTTTAAAGCTTAGAAGAAGAAGGAGGAGGTTGAAGAGTGCAAGGAAGGGAGTAGATCCGAAATCTACACTGTGAGAAGCTTCCATTCAGGTAGAAAAGTTCATACCTTGATCACTAGTTCATTAGATACCATTTTGGTCCCAAATTGGTGGTTTTCGAGCCCTAAAACACCAAACTCCATGTGTTTGTGCTTAATGATCCGAAAGGACTTTAGATCTAGACCTCGTGGACGTATTAGAAGCATAAAGTTCCTGTGGATGAAGTGATTGAGGCCCCCATTGAGTATATGACCTCATAAAGAGCTTGGATTTGCCTTTTGAAGCTTTTAGGGCCATGCATGCACGTAAAGTTTGCAACTTTACGTGGTAAGCATGCCCTAGGAACATAGATCTATGGTTTTGAAGCGTTGCATGTCTCAGATTTGGTCTATATGGGAAATGGGTGAAGGGACTCGGCGAGTCCCAAAGAGGAACTCGCCGAGTTCTTTGAAGACGGCCTTCGACTCGGTGAGTTGGATGAACAACTCGGCGAGTCCTATGAAGATTGCCAGGTACTCGACGAGTTGTTCTTCAAACTCGGCGAGTCAGATGAACAGTTACCGAGTGAGAGGGTTTTAGATGTTGAAGGTCCAACCCTTCGTATTTACACGCGGAATTAGCAATATAACGTGTTGCAATAGTCCCAGAAACCATAATCCTCATAAGGGATGCTCTGGTGAGGATTTGGATGCGAGTGGGAGGTCTGCTCGTATGGAATCGGCGAGTCGGATCGCGAGCCGTTTCTATCGTCCCAAGTAGTGAGTTAAGGGTAACTCAGTGAGTGGGAAGAGGGGCTTGTATAGTAGGACCGGGTTAGTGGGAGAAGGACTCGGCGAGTCGGTGCCATAACTCGGCGAGTACAGTCAACTGGAAGTTGACTTTGACCAAGGAGTTGACCTGGGACTAGGGGTGGGTCAGTCATCTGACCTAAGGGTGTGAATGAGTGGCTAATCTATGTTTATGATTTATAGCCGGAGGATTACCGATTCAACAGTCAGGCGCTTAGCAAGCAGGCTTTCAGCAGCTACTTTTCGAGGTGAGTTACCTTCTAGTAGCTGTGGGTCTAAGGCCACAATGCCGACCCACCAGTAGGAGACGTATGATAAATGATTGTCTTTGTGATATCATCTAGGTTTGTTACTACCTGATATGTTATATGCTAGCATGATATGTTGTATGTGATAATAGTAGAGTTCAGTTGTTAGGACCGAAGGGTAGTCAGACACCCCAAGTACATCTGACAGTATGTGATGATATGTTTGCATGCTGGCTTGTTATGTTATATGCGATAGAGGTAGTAGGAAGGGACTAGTCCCCGAGTTAGTGTGTTAAGACCGAAGGGTAGTTCAGGCACCCCAGATATCTCTGATAATATGCTTATGTTATGTTATATGTGATAGTAGTAGTAGGGGTGAAATAGTCCCTGAGGTTCGGTTGTTAGGACCGAAGGGTAGTCAGCACCCCAGAATGGCTTGACATGGGTAGGTCGGCACCCCAGAATGGCCGTACCGGGTAGGTTGGGCACCCCAGAAATTCCTGACAGTATGTATATGATATGATTGTATGGTATGTGGTACGATGGGGGGACTCACTAAGCTTCGTGCTTACAGTTTTCAGTTTTGGTTTCAGGTACCTCTTCAGCGAAGGGGAAGAAGTCGGCGCGGTAGTGGCACATCATACACACACACTTTGGATTTCCGCATTATGAGATGTTATGGGATTGTACTCTGACATTATTATTATTTTCTTGTTTTGGGTTTTCAGACACGTAATATGTTTTATGAAATGACATGATCGGATGATGTTTTGCTATAAATATTTTACAAACCACTTATTTCAAATGAAATTTTTGGGCGTGAAAATTGGGTTGTTACAAGTTGGTATTAGAGCCCTGGTTTGAGGGATTCGGGCACACCTTCGGGAGTGTCTGAACTCAAATCAAGGGATTAAAGGATTTCGAAAAAAAATTAAAAAAAAAAAGTTTTCTAAAAGATTAAATAAAGAGTTTTAAGAAAGAACGAAGTGTGTGATGTGCGCAGTCGGCCGAGCTCAAGTAAGTATTCCCCAAAGTACCCATACTATGTTATACTATGTTTATCAGTTTTAGTAGAACAACATGCTAGAATAGGACTAAGGATCTAGGAGGATGCCTTACGTGCCTGCTTTATGTGTTCCAGCCTTATGTGAATTGCATGTTAGAAATTGAGTAGACAGTAGTAGAATAGCCTGTTTAGGTTATGCCTGATAGTATGAGTTCAACATTGTATGCTAGTACAGTTTCTTGATTAACGAGAGTAGTTTGCATGAGTATGCTTCCCTTAACCGAATGTTGCTTGCTCTGTGCTTAATGGGACTCTAAGTGATGGGAGTTAGCCATTAGGTGAATACACCACATCACATGTGATCAGGGTCGAATAATCTCAGAGTGCTGGATTTGGCCCTACTGCGCAGCTCTCGTCTGAGTCCAACCGTTGTAGGGACGAGTCTTTTACTCGAAGGATTATCCGAGCCTCGTCACATGTGATGGATAACTGGCATTAGAAGGAGGCCTTCAGCAGCTGAGGATTGGTTTAAGTGGAGTTAGGGATTTTCCTAGGGTAAACCTAGGATAAAGATAGCGGTGATCAAAAGTGGTAGAAAGGGATCTGGTGGAGTCGAGGCAGTTCTTGAAGAAGGTACGGATAGATGTGGAAGGTAGTATGGGCCCGTACTACTGAAAGTAGAGGATCCGTACCCGAACCGAGGAAGGCCAAGATAAGACCAGGGAACTTGTAGTGGATGTGGTTCCTTAATAGGTATCAGTATCGCTAACAGTCATTGTTTATATATTGCAGAATGGTGGTACTACGATCGAGGACAACAGTTGGCAGTTCAGGAGAATGATCAGGTTCCGAGCTAGGGGTGAGAGGCTACGTGAGTTCATCGTGTCAGAGATCACCAGGGGCATCCTTGAGTCGACTCCCATTATCTTTGGGTCGATCAAGGAAGGGATAGTTGAGTTGATGGAGGATCGCCTCAGGGCATTCAGGAGCGACATGGCATCTGGCCAGTCGGGATCTCGCACACTGTCCTTTAAGAACTTCAGGGGCAGTGGTGTGCCAGACTTTCACGGGGCGAAGGACCCCATAGCTGCCAGGAGGTGGATTGAAGACATCGAGTCTGCACAGTTGACTAGCTTCTGCCCCGAGGGGTCGAAGGTGAGATACGCAGCAGGGTGTTTGAGAGACAGAGCTAGAGACTGGTGGGAGTCTGTTGGTGACTCATTGGGAGCCTCGGCTGTCGAGGCTTTGACCTGGTCGGACTTTGTGACCAGGTTCTGGACAGAGTTTGCACCGGCTGTCGAGCTTCAGCAGCTGGCTAGGGAGTTTTTAGATATGAGGCAGACGACGGAGACCGTGGCGGAGATCACCGCCAAGTTCCGGGAGAGGGCGTTGTTAGTGCCCCAGTATGCAGGTGATAAGGATATGAGGCGGACCCGCTACCATGACATCCTACGAGCTGACATCCGGGAGCATGTTAGTTTTTCAGCTTGCCCTACCTTGGATTCCATGATTACCAAGGCTAGGGAAAGGGAGATTGATCTGGAGCATATTCGGAAGAGGAAGGCAGAGGAGGGAAAGGTTACAGGGGCTTCGGGGAAGAAGCCCAAGGGATCAGATGCTGGGCCGAAAGGCCGGTTAGGACCGGGCCGCTGCAGGAAATGCGTCAGACCACATGAGGGGGCATGTAGACTGGGATCGTCAGGCTGCTACAAGTGTGGCAAGACGGGGCATTTCAGCAGGGATTGTACTGCCCCTGCATCGGTTATTTGAACGTCTGAGTTGATGTGCTTCCACTACAACCAGAGGGCCAGAAGAAGGCCAATTGCCCCAATTGACAGCAGCATCAGCGTCAGTAAAGGTGCCAGCTCCAGCGACCCTGCGGATCACTAATGGCCAGCAGGGCAAAGCAGAGGCTCCAGTGGTGAAGAGCCGAGGAGGCACGCGGTGCTCCCGATGTGGTGACTGTTATGATTCTTTATTTATGCTTTTATGTTATGTTGTTGTAATGTTGATATGTTATATGAATGTGCTCTGCTTAGAATCTTTCCATGTGAATGGTATCCCAGTTCAGGTTTTGTTAGATTCGGGGGCTACCCGATCATTTGTTTCTCTTGCGCTTAGCAAGAAGTTTCCTGAGTCGTCGGGCAAGTTGGATTGCCCTTTAGAGGTGGAAATTGCCGACGATCGATTGGTGTGAGCATCAGAGGTTTTCCAGGATTGTGTATTGAGATTGTTTGAGGAGCGTTATCTGGTGGATCTGGTTCCCATACCTTTGCGGAGGAACAAGGTTATTATCGGTATGGATTGGTTAAGCCCCAATGGGGCAGTGATAGACTGCGCGCAGCAGCTAGTGCGAGTCAGAGCCCCAAGTGGGGGAGAGTTGGTGATTCAGGGCGAGAGACCACAGCGAGGGCCAGCCTTATGTTCAGCGGCGAGGGAAAGGCGCTACCTCCAGCAGGATTGCGTAGGTTATGTCGCGTATCTTACGGATGCCCGGGAGGCGGGTAGAGCGACGGTGGACGACGTGCCCGTAGTATGAGAGTTCGCGGACGTATTCCCCGAGAAGCTGCCTGGGATACCTCTAGAGCGTCAGGTGGAGTTCAGGATCGACCTAGTCCTTGGTGCGGCTCCCATAGCCAAGGCACCCTATCAATTGGCTCCTCCCGAGATGCAGGAGTTGTCTACGCACCTACAGGAGCTGCTAGACAAGGGGTCTATCAGGCCGAGCAGTTCACCCTGCGGAGCCCCGATTTTGTTTGTGAAGAAGAAGGACGGGTCGCATCGGATGTGTATAGACTATTGGGAGCTGAACAAGGTAACAGTGAAGAACCGTTACCCACTCCCGAGGATTGATGATCTCTTTGACCAGTTGCAGGGAGCATCTTGGTTCTCCAAGATCGATTTGCATTCAGGTTATCATTAGATGAGGGTCAGAGAGGGGGATGTGCAGATGATGCCATTTAGGCTCACCAATGCTCCTGTCGCGTTCATGGACCTCATGAACCGCGTGTGCAGACCGATGCTGGATCGGTCTGTGATAGTTTTCATTGATGACATGTTGGTTTATTCCAAGACGCAGGAGAAGCACGAGGGGCATCTCCGAGAGGTGTTGGAGACCCTTAGGAGAGAGAGATTATATGCTAAGTTCTCCAAGTGTGATTCTGGTTGCGCGAGGTGCAGTTTCTTGGGCACCTTGTCAACCAGGACGAGATTTCAGTAGACCCAGCCAAGGTAGAGGCCATGATGAGATGGGAGGTTCCAAAGTCTCCATCTGAGATTCGGAGTTTCCTGGGTTTAGCAGGCTATTATCGGAGATTCATCCAAGATTTCTCCAAGATAGCCGTACCATTGACCAGGCTAACAAGGAAGGTCGTGGTCTTTCGTTGGGGGCCTGAGCAGTAGCCAGCGTTCGATACACTGAGACAGAGATTGTGCGAGGTGCCAATATTAGCCATGCCAGAGGGCATAGAGGATTTTGTTGTGTACTGCGATGCGTCTATCTCAGGTTTGGGCGCGGTATTGATGCAGAAAGGGCATGTCATCACCTACGCGTCGAGGCAGCTGAAGCCTCATGAGGCGAATTACCCAACACATGACTTGGAGCTGGGGGCTGTTGTGTTCGCCCTCAAGATTTGGCGTCATTACCTCTATGGGGTTCGCTGTACCATTTACACGGACCATAAGAGTTTGAGGTACCTCATGGATCAGCCGAATCTAAACATGAGGCAGCGTCAGTAGTTGGACGTGGTAAAGGATTACAATTCTGAGATCCTTTATCACCCAGGGAAGGCCAATGTGGTGGCCGACGCGCTTAGCCGTAAGGCAGCGCCGCTCTGAGATATCTGCCTACGAATGACAGTAGTGACTCCGTTGTTGGAGCGGATTCGGGAGGCTCAGCAGGAGGCCATGAAGGAGGAACATCGGAAGAGTGAGCGGATTGTGGGGCAGGTTTCCTCCTTCGATTATGATAGCTGAGGGTTATTGACTCTTCACCGTAGGGTATGGGTCCCTTATCATGGTGGCGTGTGTCATGTTCTGATGGAGGAGGCGCACAAATCCCAGTTCTCTATTCATCCCGGGGCGACGAAGATGTATAGGGATCTTCGTCTAGACTATTGGTGGCCTTGCATGAAGCGGGATGTGGCTTGGTATGTTGAGCGGTGTTTGACCTGCAGGAAGGTTAAGGTCGAGCATCAGAGACCACACGGCAAGATGCAGATGTTGGACATCCCGTTATGGAAATGGGAAGATATTACGATGGATTTTATCACAAAGCTTCCCAGGAGCGCGCGAGGAGTGGATTCGATATGGGTCATCATGGTTCGATTGACCAAGAGTGCCCATTTTATTCCAATTCAGGAGAGCATATCGGCCGAAAAGTTGGCCGGCATCTATATCAGGGAGATAGTGGCGCGGCACGGGGTGCCAGTATCCGTGATTTCAGATAGGGATGTGCGTTTTACTTCTAGGTTTTGGAAGAAATTTCATGACGAGTTGGACACTCGTCTGCATTTTAGCACCGCCTTTCACCCGCAGACAGATGGTCAGAGCAAGCGGACCATCCAGACTCTAGAGGATATGTTGCGGGCATGCGTGCTAGACTTCGGTGGTAGCTGAGATACATATCTTCCTCTAGCTGATGTAGTGCTCAAGACGACCGAAAAGATTCAGCAAGTTCGAAGCAGGCTTCAGACTGCACAGAGTCGGCAAAAAAGTTATGCCGACAAGTGCCGTTCAGACTTGGAATTCCAAGTCGGGGATATGGTTCTTCTGAAGGTGTCGCCATCGAAAGGCGTCATCCGATTCAGAAAACAAGGCATGTTGGGCACAAGGTACATCGGGCCATTTAGGGTTGTAGCCCGGGTGGGCAAGGTGGCATATAGGTTGGATCAGCCAGCCGAACTCAGCCAGATCCACAGCACTTTCCACGCCTCTCAGTTGCGTAAGTGTTTGGTGGACGACTCGGCAGTGGTGCCTTTGGAGGATATTCAGGTCGATGATAGCCTGAATTACATCGAGCGGCCTGTGGCAATCCTTGACAGGAAGTCGAAGGATCTGAGGAACAAGAGGGTGGAACTCATAAAGGTGCAATGGCAGCACTAGAAAGGATCGGAGTGGACTTGGGAGCCGGTGGAAGAGATGATGGAGCACTACCCCAAGCTATTTCAGGATCAAGCAGTAGACTTCGAGGACGAAGTCTAAACTAAGTGGGGGAGATTTGTAGCACCTAGTTCCCAGTATGTATTTCTTGTAATTAAAAATTCTAAATTCATGCATTTTTCCTTGGACTCGGCAAGTTGAAGGACCGACTCGCCGAGTAGGAGCGGGATGAGACACGAAGTCTGAACCTTGGACTCAGCGAGTCGGTTCCCTGACTCGGCGAGTAGGCCCTGTTGGGCAAAAACCCTAACCTGAGTGTTGGCACCCTATTAAAGCACACTAACTCGGCATCCCTTATCCCTAACACTTCCAGAGAGCTGTAGTGAGAGACCCTAGCCCCCATATTGTTCTTGTGAGTGATTTCTACTTGGTGAAGGAAGTTTGGAGCTTAGAAGAAGAAGGAGGAGGTTGAAGAGTGCACGGAAGGGAGTAGATCCGAAATCTACACTGTGAGAAGCTTTCATTCAGGTAGAAAAGTGTTAGATTAATGTCTAAGTCCATAACTATATTTGGTATGTACTAGACCCGACCCGGCATGGTCCATTTGGGTTGCATGGCATCATGCACTTGGATAGACTAAATGAGAGAAATAAGACACTTATGGTTATTAATATATTATAAGTTCTAATATATTAATAATAAGAATAATAATATTTAATCAGTATTGATCAAGAATTAATTTAGAATTAATTATGTGATCAGAAGAAGACTAATTAAATATATGGGTTGATTGTGTAAATCATCCATAACTTATATAGTGGGCCAAAGCTCCATGGATAATCAAGTTGTGTTAAACCCATATGATGCTCCATGGAGGTTACATAACCCACGGGTCATGGAAATGAAAGGTCATGACAATTAGGGTTTACATGGTGTAACCCTAATTGTAACATACTATATAAGCATCATATTATTCAACAAAATCGGCCACTAGTGTGTGTAAAAGAAGGGCTAGCCGATTTCATGAAGTTTGGATTTCTCTCTAAGTTATTCCAAGAGCATTTGATGTTGTGTGAGCCATTTGAGTTGTCACATTTGAGGCACTAGGCACTCAATCCCCATGGAGTCAAGCTACACTACAAGAGGTATGTATTCTATCTATATTATTACCCAAGTATCTATGATTGTATGCTAGATAGGGTAATACCTTGGAATATTAGTATTTGCATGTATATTAGAGAAAACATAGATCCAAGGTATTTAGGGTCGCATGTACACCATAGGAGTGTTAGAATGCTCAAAACCCAACAGTGGTATCAGAGCCATAGGTTGTTTTCTGTTATATTGATGCAAGTATTTTATTTTCAAAGTTGAAAAAAAGGAAAAAAAAACATGAATTTTGTCAAATTTTAAGATAATTACTTGTTCTTGTGAAAAACTAATTATTTGTAAAATTTGAATAATTTGCTATATGAGTTGAATTAGGTCAAATTTAGTAAAAGATAAAATGATATGATTATTTTATTAGTTTTAAAAGTTTTATCTAAAGAGTTTTATCTTTTGAAACCTCCATAAGTTATGGATATAAAAAGGTTTTAAAAAAAATTGACTCAAAGTTTTTACAGAGTTACAAAATTTGGTGTTAATGTTTTAAAGAATTCCATAACTTAAGAATAAGTTATGGATCACCAAAAGTTTTTTGTGTTACCTTGTTTTATGATTGAATTTAGATTAACGGAAAACAAATTATGTGATAGTTGGTTTTAATCCAAATTAATCTAAAAGAAGTTCATAAAATGTGTTTATGTAACTTAAAAGTCACATTTACGAATCTTAAAACTTATAAAAGTTGTCATAGGTTACAAAATGAAGAGTCTTTTTCCTCATTAAATTGTTTTATGACTCCATAGCTTGTCCTCAAGTTATGGATGTTAAAGAGTCTCTTCATTAAAGTTTTTAAAACTTTAATTAAACTCATAAGTTATGAAAATCCAAGAGTTTTGAATAGTTTCAAAACTTGCCCTCAAGTTTTGGAATTTGTAAACTTTTCCCCATGAATACTTTAATTCCAAGTTAAGCCCTTAGAATTTTAAAAGTTAAAATTCAACCCTTATACTTTATAATATTATAAGTTAATAATATATATATATATATATATATATATATATATATATATATATGTATGTATATATATATGTATGTATGTATGTATAAGAGTAAAGTCAGTCTTACCGTTAGTAGGCCTCATTCACGAAGCCAGTCTATAAGGGGGTATAAGGTTACTGCCTATAAAATGGCAGTTTAATGGGTGTCCACTCTCACCCACCGCTTCCTTGACTGGTGGAAGGTCGTTAGCCGAACGGGTAGGACAAGGACTAGAATTCTCCCTTCATTAAAAGTATTAATGATAAATACTAAGTAACTAAACTCTTATAAATACCCAATCTTAGTTACTTAGGAAAATGTGAATAAGGTGCTAATCCATGAAATTACACTTTGCACTTTGTTTAAGTCGGTTAGTGGAGCGTGTGTGGTTAACCGGCACACTAACTTGTATTTAACAAGGTAGGCAAAGGGTAACATAATGTTTATCATAGTATCGATGGAGCGTGTGTGGTTAACCGGCACATCGATTGAGGGGTAAACACTTAAGGGTACCAAGTAATTTGCATGGTTACTTCACACCTTGTTTTGTTATCCTCAGCATCCCAATCACAAAACCTGAAGGGCACACTCGAGATTGAAATATGCTATTGAAAAGTTCAATGAATCTCAAAAGATCTAGGAGTTTCAAATCCAATTAAAACCTAATAATACATTTCGTTTATCTTGGTGGAAATTGGTGAATCGTCATTCACCTACCTTCAAATATTTTATAGCTTGGATTACGGTATCCCTCTTCTAAGTTATAAAATAGTTTGTTGGGTCCTAGCCTTAATATCTCATATTGGGTGTCATATTAAGGACTTTATATCAACTATCTTGAATATCTCCCAAAAGATGTCTAAGTTCAAACATCTATGATCTTCCCAAATCTCTTGGAACTTTACTTCTTTCACCTTCTCCAATTATTCTCCCTAACCCACAAGTTATTGAAAAGTTTAAGGTCACTCAATCCCTATTGGCAAGCAAGGTCTATGTGTGACCACATCTTGGAGATGAAGTCACGTATTGACAAGCCGGGAGAGTTGGGTGTCAAAGTCTAGAGGAAGTGGATGTTCAATCACTTTATAAGTCACATAGTGAATTCCTTTGGGACTCCTATGAAATAGACTATGACAAGACCCTTAATGATCTTATTTATTTGCTTGGTGCTGCTAAATCAGAAATGATTTAGTGTACTAGTAAATCAAATTTGATTAGGAGATCAACTTCCCAAAACTTAATGGACAGGGACAATAGTGACATAGGAAATCCAGAAAAGCATTCTCTTCCCAATGGAAAGGGATTGGCCATAGTCAACTTGGTTGACCAAATGGTAAAGTGAAATGCTAAGTCTGAGATAGTCCCATGTAATATTACCTAAGGGTCCATATGTTTCTATTTCTAAAGGAAGGGGCTTTGGTTACGAAGCTGCCAAACTTACCTAAGGATGATAAAGTCAATAAGTTTGACTTTATTTCAGGTAAAGTCCATTATCTAACTCTATTAAGTTCTCTTATTACATGATGTGGCTGGGTCACATGTTGATGTTTTAAGAATCAAAGAAAAATAAAGAAACTTAAAGGAAGTATATGCTAATTCTGATTGCGAAGATGGATTTCGATCGCATGGTTCGGTGATCAGAATTTTTGAGCGGTTGCTTATAAGTTATGATATATTGCTTAGGTATAGATAACAATAAGGTTTTCATATAGATTATAAGGATACGGTTTTCCACAAAGTTTTAAAATAAAAGGAAAATTATTTGATTTCATTTATTTTAAGTATCCTTACAATGACATTTGTGGAAAAATTGTTGCTTATAAGATTCCATTGATAGCAATATTGAAAATGGATTTGATTCTTTCGTCTGTGGTAGTGTCTAATTTTACCAAATAAGGAAAGATTCTCATCACCCAAGTTTAAATTGGACCGAAACTTGGAATCATGCAAGTTGTGTAGTATGATGAGTGAGAATTTTCATCTTTGGAAAATTAAGACTAATTCCTTGTTCACATGTTAAGTGAGTCAAGTAAAGGACTAAGGGATCGAGTACACATTCTTATGCACTGATCAATTACACCACAAAATATCAATAAGACTATTCATCATGTTTTACTAAAGTTTAGTAAATGTGGTTACACTTAAAAGTTTAAGTGTAATTCTGATACATTGGAAAATTTTTGATGTATGGCAGAACGGATGAGAAGAATAAAATTAGGCAGAAAGGATAAAAGTTTCTCAAATCTGAAAAAAATGGGAGAGTAATTTAGCATCATGTTATGTGATCATCTTAATGATTTAGAAATCATGTCACAATTAGTCCTCTAAAGTCATCTTAGTGTATTCTTATGACTAAGAAGAGGAATCATGAATTTTTGAAATGATGAAATCAAGAAGATGAGTCATGCTTCGTTCCAAAAACAATTCTTAGAGTCATACTCCAATATTGTAACTTGAGTGACATATCTTAAAGGAAGGTTTATTAACACTAGTCAAATGTAAGAGTAAAGTGTGTCCTACTCTTATACACTTGAAATTGGTAAGTTGTGATGTTTTGGATAAAAAACAAAGACCAACTAAGACCAATTGTGTGAAGTTTTTGTCTTGATAAAAAATCCAAACTATCTCTTGAATATTTGGAAAGATAGTCTTGTATGTCAAGAGGATAGTAGAAGTCTTAAAGATCCTGAAAAGAATTTCATGATCTAATCAAGAATAAAAACCTGTAATTTAACACTAGCACACGACGTGAGGTTTATAACCTATCGTGTTGACATCTGTGCCCATTCCAGTTAAAGTTGGCTTTGCATATGAGTTCTTAGAGTTCTCAATTGGTTGCATAACAACTTGGAAGCAATGGCAGGCCCTGGAGCTGCCAGGTGGCAAGAAATTAAGATTGAGTTCAGTCCATATGAGTTTGGATTTGTCATTAACTGTGTCTTGTGATTATGGTTTTGACAAATTCACATGGATAAGAACACATACACCATAAAATCTAAGGGTCATAAGGTTTCTCTCCGATTCATGAAAATGATGGTGAGGAAACACTTCCACCAAGTAGATTTAAAGTAGATAGCAAAGATCTACACAATTGAGACTATGATTACGGTATCCCTTTTCATAGTTCTAAAATTGTTTAGACACATCTGTGAGCTATCTAAGATAAGGTGTATGATTTTGATAAAGTCTTATCAAGGAAATCTTGTCTCAGAAATCTGAACTTTGGTAAGAAAGTCAATAAACTATTGACTTCTAGAAGTCCAGCTGATTTTTGAGTACATGTCAAAGCTAGTGGGAGCATAAGTGTTATGCTAATAATCATCATGTTAGTGGGAGATGATAATTATGATAAAGGTTGCAAGTTATCAATGTTAATTCTAGAAAACAAAAGTTTCAATTCATGGAGTTGCAAGGGTTGAAAAGTTGTTTTGCTATCATTAAGGGAGAGGAAATTATACTTCATTTCAATTCTAAAAGCTTAGATTGAGATTTTAATCATCTTTAGTCAAGAATATATATATATATATATATATATATATATATATATATGAATTTTATGTTGGTTTGGTTAAACTTAAGAAGATTCTATATATTGTGTTCTTAAAATTCGATTATGATTACAACATCCCTCTTCATAGTCAAATTTTGAGAACATGGCAAATAAAAAATATTGTAGCAAAAGACTGGTCTTGAATCATGTCTTTATGTGAGACATCATGAATCGTGTCCCATTTGCTTTGGGTACAGGATCGATTGCATGTGCTATAATATTCACCTTTCTAAAATTTTCCAAATGCCTGGAGCATTACGAAGGGAAAAGGTCTAGAATTGGATATGACTAAAATGATCAAGCAATTGTCGAGGACAATCTAAGGTTTACCAAAGATTGGTTGCTCAGGGACAGTTGGAAGTATAGTGTTAATTTTTGGAAGAACCATATTAACATATTCTTAAAAAAGGCAACTCTTGTTCAGAAGTGATAGTCAAAATGGGAATATGGAAATGATTCCATAGGTGGAAGTTGTTCAATTTGTGTAAGATTAGGAAAAATTAATGCAAGAAGGATGTTTCCATGGAGTTGATCTCCATTGGAATACTCTGTAATGTCTATTGACAAGTCTTTGTGACTTTGTGCATGAGCATTACAAGAGGATCAATGCATATAAGTTTAAAATCTAACAGATTTCGATAAATGATAAGAATTTGGAATTCTTACATTTTCGATAAGGATTTGGGAGTGTGAAATTAGAATCATTGAAATTATGTTCAATTGGTTTATTTCACAAAGTACGGATCATAGACAAACATAGAGTGCATACTTAGTGTATGGCAAAGCTATTGTTTAGAAAACATAGTGTACATGCTTGGAGCATGGGACAACTAGTGTTTTTTAAATTCAAGTATAAATTTGATAAAACCGAAACAATGAATAATGAGTAATCAATATGGTGATAAATAAAAAGTGTTTTATTTATATTCATAGTTTTGATACCATATTAGATTCATTTATTCTTGTGTTTCATTTTGCATGTTTTGACTTCCAGAATAAACTAGGTTATTCTTCCTGAATGACTAAGTTATTTAAACCATCCACAGTCGGTCATATGTTGGAAGTAGATATGAATCAAGACTGTTATGGGTTGGCTTGTAGAGGTTAAAGTTGGTGGACAAAGTGGTGCTACAACACTCATGAGTGCTCATAAGTTCTGAGTATTGGATTCAACCCGCGCTCATTTAAATCACTTCATGGATTTTATCACGCGTGATCATAAGACGATAATATCTTATATTCTTCAAACCTAGAGATATGAGTTGTTACTATGAGTTGATAGTACATTGATTGCACGAAAACGCATTGGTAACTCGATGTTATAAAGCGTGCCTTTGTGTATGACTCAAAAAGTAGTAGAACAAGCCATATGAGTCGAAGTTTATCCATTCCTTTTACCTTCGGGATAAAAGCGATATATGTGGGCCCCTCGATGATTTAGTGAAGACACATGTGAGTGCTTGGCCAAGCCAGGACTGATTTGATCTGTTCAATAAGTCAGTCGTCATAAATCGGAAATCGGGAAACAACAAATGGATAGAGAGAATGATTATTAATCCATGTCTCAGTCCATATGATATCTAGAATGGAGGAATATATGATCCCTTATCTAATGGACAAGTCATTGACAAGGTCAGAGTTCAGTTACAAGGTCAGAGTTCGACAGCGGCTTTTGAGAGATACGATTGCTAGTTGGGTTTCGAAGTCATACGCTATAATAGTTTTAGACTTATCCAAGTGGGAGACTGTTGGATTAATGTCTAAGTCCATAACTATATTTGGTATGTACTTGACCCGACCCGGCATGGTCCATTTGGGTTGCATGGCATCATGCACTTGGATAGACTAAATGAGAGAAATAAGACACTTATGGCTATTAATATATTATAAGTTCTAATATATTAATAATAAGAATAATAATATTTAAGTAGTATTGATCAAGAATTAATTTAGAATTAATTATGTGATCAAAAGAAGACTAATTAAATATATGTGTTGATTGTGTAAATCATCCATAACTTATATAGTGGGCCAAAGCTCTATGGATGATCAAGTTGGGTTAAACCCATAGGATGCTCCATGGAGGTTACATAACCCATGGGTCATGGAAATGAAAGGTCATGACAATTAGGGTTTACATGGTGTAACCCTAATTGTAACATACTATATAAGCATCATATTATTCAACAAAATCGGCCACTAATGTGTGTAAAAGAAGGGCTAGCCGATTTCATGAAGTATGGATTTCTCTCTAAGTTATTCCAAGAGCATTTGATGTTATGTGAGCCATTTGAGTTGTCACATTTGAGGCACTAGGCACTCAATCCCCATGGAGTCAAGCTACACTACAAGAGGTATGTATTCTATCTATATTATTACCCAAGTATCTATGATTGTATGCTAGATAGGGTAATACCTTGGAATATTAGTATTTGCATGTATATTAGAGAAAACATAGATCCAAGGTATTTAGGGTTGCATGTACACCATAGGATTGTTAGAATGCTCAAAACCCAACAAAAAGTTCATACCTTGATTACTAGTTGATTAGATACCAATTTTGTCCCAAATTGGTGGTTTTCAAGCCCTAAAACACCAAACTCCATGTGTTTGTGCTTAATGATCCGAAAGGACTTTAGATCTAGACCTTGTAGACGTATTAGAAGCATAAAGTTCCTGTGGATGAAGTGATTGAGGTCCCCATTGAGTGTATGACCTCATAAAGAGCTTGGATTTGCCTTTTGAAGCTTGTAGGGCCATGCATGCACGTAAAGTTTGCAACTTTACGTGATAAGCATGCCTTAGGAACATAGATCTATGGTTTTGAAGCGTTGCATGTCTCAGATTTGGTCTATATGGGAAATGGGTCAAGAGACTCGGCGAGTCCCAAAGAGGAACTCGACGAGTTCATTGAAGACGGCCTTAGACTCGGTGAGTTGGATGAACAACTCGGCGAGTCCTATGAAGATTGCCTGGTACTCGACAAGTTGTTCTTCAAACTCGGCGAGTCAGATGAATAGTTACCGAGTGAGAGGGGTTTAGATGTTGAAGGTCCAACCCTTCGTATTTACACGCGGAATTAGCAATATAACGTGTTGCAATAGTCCCAGAAACCCAAATCCTCATAAGGGATGCTCTGGTGAGGATTTGGATGCGAGTGGGAGGTCTGCTCGTATGGACTCGGCGAGTCGGATCGCGAGCCGGTTCTATCGTCCCAAGTAGTGAGTTAAGGGTGACTCAGTGAGTGGGAAGAGGGGCTTGTAGAGTAGGACCGGGTTAGTGGGAGAAGGACTAGGTGAGTCGGTGCCATGACTCGGCGAGTCCAGTCAACTGGAAGTTGACTTTGACCAAGGAGTTGACCTGGGACCAGGGGTGGGTCAGTCATCTGACCTAAGGGTGTCAATGAGTGGCTAATCTATGTTTATGATTTATAGCTGGAGGATTACCGATTCAGCAGTCAGGCGCTTAGCAAGCAGGCTTTTAGCAACTACTTTTCGAGGTGAGTTACCTTCTAGTAGCGGTGGGTCTAAGGCCACAATGCCGACCCACCAGTAGGAGACGTATGATAGATGATTGTCTTTGTGATATCATCTAGGTTTGTTACTACCTGATATGTTATATGCTAGCATGATATGTTGTATGTGATAATAGTAGAGTTCGGTTGTTAGGACAAAAGGGTAGTCAGACACCCTAGGTACGTCTGACAGTATGTGATGATATGTTTGCATGCTGGCTTGTTATGTTATATGCGATAGAGGTAGTAGGAGGGGCTTAGTCCCCGAGTTCGGTTGTTAAGACCGAAGGGTAGTTCAGGCACCCCAGATATGTCTGATAATATGCTTATGTTATGTCATAGGTGATAGTAGTAGTAGGGGGTGAAATAGTCACCGAGGTTCGGTTGTTAGGACCGAAGGGTAGTCAGCACCCCAGAATGGCTTGACATGGGTAGGTCGGCACCCCAGAATGGTCGTACCGGGTAGGTCGGGCACCCCAGAAATGTCTGACAGTATATATGTGATATGATTGTATGGTATGTGGTACAATGGGGGGACTCACTAAGCTTCGTGCTTACAGTTTTCAGTTTTGGTTTCAGGTACCTCTTCAGCGAAGGGGAAGGAGCCGGCGCGGTAGTGGCACATCATACACACACACTTTGGATTTCCGCAATATGAGATGTTCTGGGATTGTACTCTGACATTATTATTATTTTCTTGTTTTGAGTTTTCAGACACGTAATATGTTTTATGAAATGACATGATCGGATGATGTTTTGCTATAAATATTTTACAAATTAATTATTTTAAATGAAATTTTGGGGCATGAAAATTGGGTTGTTACAAATCAAAAATCAAAAATTAAAAGATATTAATGAGAAATTGATAAAAGAAATTGGTGGAGCTTAATGAGATGATTATGTGGATATAAAGATTATCGAAAATAGAGCTCGTATGAAGACGTTATGGCCGTTCGAAAATTACATTTTCATTTTGAAAATTTCACCGAAAACCTGAAAGTGCGGAGTGCCCTTTAAAAGGAGCGGCGCGCCTTGCCGCTAAGTCATGCAAAACAAGTGTCAATCAAAGATTACACTAGGCATTCATCAGAACACATGACAGCTCCGGAGATGACACTTGTCTACGGCGTGGTGCGTCCTAAGGAAGATGCGACACGCCTCACAGCCTATAAATATGTCTCTTTCGTCATTTGTTGTGCGTATTGCCGACGAGAGCGTTGAGCAGTTACTTATCGATCTGCATTTTACGGAATCACGTACTGATTTTGGTATATTAAAAATGTAATGTATGTAAGGTATAATCGTTTAACTAGTTACTTGTTTGCTATTTATAATACAGTATTCATAGAACGAGGGTCAGGACCCGAGGTAGACTGTTTGGTTATAATACGGTGCTATTATACACCTAACGACATGACATGATTTTTAATCTGGTTAGAAAAAACTATAAGCCCTAAACTATGGGTTAACCTAAAGTGACTTATCAAATAAACGATTTATGGGGTTAATTCGTTTAGTGATTATACGATGAGACTTAATGAGTCAGGTAACAAATAGGTTCGTATGGGTGTTAGACTAGAAACAAAGGAATACCGTAGCAAGTCTATACAAGTTCTAAGGAACTTGTTATATTATCAAAATAGGTTCGTATGGGTGTTAGACTAGAAAGTGGTACAAGACGTAAGGTTAGACTAGCAGTTAGTCTTCACTTATTAGCCCGTTGAGTAGATTTGGATTTTCTAGATACATAGCAAAGTAAATATTTTTATGTGAAAGAAATGTGAATGCGTCACTAATTGTGACTCTTTGATTATATGAAAAGTATTTCATTGTTAAAGATTATAATACATAATTCCTTGTCTTCCTCGGTTAAGGAAAAAGGGACATTTCTAGTTATTTGATAAATTGTCAGATTATATATATTATAGTTGGGCGATGAGAGCTCCTAATGAGCTCAACATCCATGTGATTAATTATTGATTTTTATGGAGAAAGCCTATTTGTGAATTGCTTTGTAAGCTCAATTGAGAGCTATTTGAAGTAAGAAGCATATACACAGATATGCTTCTTACTTCAAATAGCTTTCTATTGAGCTTAGAAAGCAATTCACAAGTATTGGTGTCGAAAGCTTGAAGGAACATTATTGAGAAAAAGATATGAAATGTTTTTACAATTGAAGAATTGAACAAAGTGAATGATTAATCTGGCATTTGAATCTCTATAAAGAGCATGTGTGAAAGGATAAGATTGCCTTATCGGTTTCCGGATCAACATGAGTATGATGGATTAATGTGGCAGGTTTGCATGTAATGACATGGATCTGTCTTGGATTAGTCCCTAACAATGGGACACAGGTGTAACCGATATGGGTTAACACTAGTCTGGCTGATTCGTTCCTCAGTTGGCCGCACTTTCTAGGATTCTACTTGCTAAAATATATGTGCTAAAGTCTGTGTAAAGAATAACTTTATAATATTTTAAATAAAGAAAAGAAAGAGATTTTGTGTTAAAACCCATGTAGCTTACCAGACTTTTGTGTGACGTGTTTGTTTAAATGTGTTAAATGTGTTATGTACTTAGGTATAGAAGTGAAAGGGGATATCACAATCAATGATGATGACAAAAGTAACAGAGAAGTTTGTTAAATCCTTTTCTCTTTACTACAACTATTGATATTGTGTGTAACACCGGAACATTGTAAACTTTGATAATTATTGAAAAGGATTGTAAAAGTGCATTTTTGTTAATAAAAAATGGTGTTTAAAAGTTAGGATATTAAATTTGTCAATTCAAGTTCAAATCGGGTCTTGTTTTCTCCTATGTATTTTTATGGTCTTGAGGATGAATTAAAAGCAATACAACTTTAATTATGAGATTAAGTAAATTACCCAACTGTTGTTAACATAGGTGATTGCTAAATACTTCAATATCCTTTGAAGTAAAGTGAGCTTCTCAACCACTTAAGGTAAGTCTATAATAAGAGTACCTATCCCTAAACATAATCTAATAATTTTGATTGATTGATATCATATGTTCTACTTATTATGTGAATTATGAATACTTCAATACTTTGTGCCTTCTTGAAATTTATTTTTAAAGAAATTTATTCATATGGGAAAACTCTTGGTTTGAATTAAAATCATTTTGTAGCATCATATTTGTGTATTCACATAGGAAGGGATGAGACTTATGGCCACTGATAACTTGGATATCTAATTGTAGAAACAAATGTCCAGATTGATGGTTGGTGATGCCATTCTAGAAGGCCTCACTATCGAGAGGGTCTTTCAAACCCTTGTGTGATTCTAATGGTGACTTCCTAAAGCCTAGCGTTGGACATCGATGTGATATATTTATTTGGGCCCGGAGCGTGGAGTGTGGAGTGTGCTTTGTGCTAGTTTGACATTGGCCAATTATAGCTATATTTAGTTGTGAATTGTTTTATAATTTATTTATGTTATGAAGTTTATTCACAAGTTTAATCCTAATGATCTTTTCAAACACTGAAAACTATTTTTTGGAAGGTTTGACTTTGGGAATTAATAGTTGACATCAGGCATATACACCATAATTTCCAAGCCAAATGCTCGTATTTTGACACGTAGTTAAATCGTAATTGATATTGAAGACCAAAGTTAGAGATGGCATATATATACTTAATTGAGCGCAATGTGCAACGACACCAAAGAAAGTAAGATATAACTTTTCGCCTCATGTGCATTAATTTGCTTCGGAACTTTGGAGCTTGATTTGTAAATGATATGGTTTTCTTTTTGGCAACCATGGGGACCCGTCAACAATATTCAGAGATCTTGTTTCTAAATCCAAAAGCTACTGGTGTGTCAAATGTTTGGAGGCAGTGACTCACCAGAGTCTGATTTATATGGATGTCGAGAAACTGGTCCATATTTGGAAAATGTTTCAGTCACGGTCCAAATTGTTATGGATGGAAATTGGACACATGTTTTTTCTTTTTTGGGTTAAACATAGATCGAAAATGTCGGCTTAAATAGTATCGTTTGGTGTTAATCCTTACTTGTTCAATCTTAATGTAGCCTTCTTGCCTGTGGCATTTGTTGTCTATATAGTACAATTTCTTTTTTCATAAATTGTTCTCGTTCTAAAAATTCAACTAGAGAGAATAAATTTGGGCACTATCAATTCAATGAGCTAAACATCATATTAAAAAATCGACAGAGATTTATGCAAAGATACAACCTACATGTAGGTTTGGGGATAACCACCAAAATCCATTATAAAACAATAAAGATGCAGGTAATGAGAGGCATCGGGAAGCACATTGCATTTGGAGGTGTTCTATTGAAGAGAAAGAGACAAGGAAGTCAGCCTTGTTCCCGGAGAGAGTATGACATTGATCAATGTTCATGCACGGGGGGATGTTTGTCCTTCGTAAATACTCCACCACCTCCATTCGCAACCCCACCACATTACGTTGATAATGTTTCAAAGTCCCCTCGTGACAAATTTTATCTTTTTCTCATCTTTGACCCTGAAAATCTCTTGGAACATGTAAACATGAAAACCCACTCCACCTCGATCTGCTTGCTAAAATGAAATAGATATGCGAGTAATCATGGAATACCAACACCTTCTATGTATATGTTTAAAATAAATCCTAAAACTTCATAACTTTCGCTGCATCAAAATCACTGCTTTTGGACTTATAATAAGGTTTCATACGTCTCCTTCATCACTATCCTGTGGGTGAATACTAAATACAAACTAAAGACAACAAACTAAGAAAAAGTCGCAGATTTCTGTTTTGAGTCATCTAAAAACTTTAATCTAGATATGCATGAAAGTTACAAAAGAGAGAAGATTAATTCGTGTCCTGGAAATTTGAATTAACATTTAGAGGTCCTTTCCAAAATACAATAACAATCAAGAAACCTTACAAAACCCTAACGAATTACGTGAGTACCAACAAGATCTCACTAGAATTCTCGAATTCATATAGTCAGATCTAGAGTACTCGACATTCTTGGATTCTTTCTGAGTTGACCTTCTTCTAACAGGTTGCGGGAAGACTCCATGCCATAATCCTTATAGTATTTTTCCTTCTTTGATGAAGAAGAAAGTAGAGACAAACACAACGCACTATCCACTTCATCATCATCCCTAGTCATACTTCCTTTCAGGCTTAATGACAAATTCAAATCAAGCCCTTCATCAAGTGGGGCTTTCCGCTTCTTTGTATTAACAAAGCTATTCATGAATTCAGGATCAATCAGACTTGACCTGGTGTTGGTCAAAGTTTCATCCTTCTCAACCTCTTGACAGGCAATCTTGCAATTTTCATCCTCATTGGATGGTTTCTTTCTCATGTAATATGCCCCATAGTTCATTATAGTGTTCATGTTAAAGTCTCCTTGGCGTCCATGGTTCAATCCATGATCTTCTATTCTAGCATTAATCATATTGTTTGTCGAAGGTCTTGATATCACATGGTTGCTCCAAGAATTCTGGCTGCATCCAATACGACGTTGAAAATGTTACATACACTTTATATACATATATCCAAGATATGAAAAGAATAAAAAGATGATCAAATAATATTTCATTAAAGATTCTTGAATAAATACCTTAAATTAACCTTAAACAACCTTTGATCGAGCCCAGGAAGTTGACAAAGATTGTGAAGAAGATGACTGTTGCTCCCAGCATAATAATCTCCCCGGTTAATTACTAAGAGAGAAATTTAAAGAAAATAAATGCTAAATCCAAGAAAAGATCAAGAATCTAAAAACCCTAATCTTTAACTTAAAGTAAGATGTGAATCAAAAGTTTCCACATATAGAATACCAGAACTATATATACCTTGATCTTGATCATCGATCTTCTTACTTCTATACATCTATATATTGAAAGAAAACCAATAAAAACATAGTGAAAGATGGAAAAAAAAATGAAAATTGTTTGATGAACTATATATATATCACCTGTAGATGGCTCTTTACATGAGCAATGCTAAGACCTTGGATGTTCATCAGTTGTAGAACTAATTTAGGGGTTGCTCCTTCACCAAACACAAATAAATAAAGAATTAAGTAATTCTATGCTAAAATAGCATTGGGATTCTAAGAAAACTCGATAATTGAGGAAATTTATATACTTTCTTGACCACCTAGTCGCTCCACGGCTTTAACAAAAGTGAGATGAAGATCAGGAGTCCATCTAAGCCTAGCCATCTTAGATCTTACATATGGCCTTACTCTAATGGATTCATCTTTCTTCTCACCCTCCACTTGATCCACCATGCTGTTATTCCCTGAGCTCTGGCTTGATTTGGTGTTGTTTTCATCATCAACCTCATCCTCACCAATAATGTTCCTGCAAGACAAGTGATTATTCATCTTTGAACCATTAGAATCTGCCTTTTCGATCATCTTTTTAAGTCGATCGTCTCTCCAGTTTTTAGACAGAAAGATCACAAATCAAGAGTGTTCTTTAATTCACGCATCTTGAAATCTTTGATATGGAATGAACGCAGCCTTCTCCTGCAAATCTTGATTTGAGCCAGTCAACAAATGGACATGATTACCCAACATCCTTCAAAAGTCCAAGTATAGAGAGATGGATTATCTATATTAAATAATAAAATAGGCTTTCCGATGTGCATGTGTGTACACTAGTCACATGAATATGTAGACATAGATGGACGCATGGGCCATGGGACAATACAACTTATAGCTAGGCATACATGGTATGTGAAAAATGCTTGTATGAACGAATATCGATTTGGTTGTGCAATATGTTTATATTAGAATTGCTGCATGTATAGCATGGCATCAAAGCCAATTTATTAACACCTAATAAATTCTGGATATATAATTATATATTTTGGACAACTTTTTTTCAGTTTGGAAATCTGAATGATCATTAGTTTTGATATTCATCTAGACATAGTACACTACTAGAAAAAAAAAAAAGTAACTTCGGTTGGCAATCTGTCAAATGTCCATAGCTAAATCGTTTTGCCAACGGATTTTTTTTTCTGCGGAAATTATATTAGACAATTTCAGACAACTTTTTTCAGTTTGGAAAACCGAAGGCAAATTGATAAGTAGTTTTGTTATCCATCGAGCTAGTACACTACTAGAAAGAAAAACCTAATTTCCATATGTAATCCGTTGCAATAGCGTTTTGCCGATGGATTTTGACAGACATTTTTCTGTTGAAAAAACCTCTACGGTAATATTTGATTTCCAATGCTATTTTTTGTTGATATATTAGGGTTCATTTTGTCACCGTTTCATCGGTAATATTATTGATCCGTAGGAAGAAAAAAAAAAAAAAAAAAAAAAAAAAAAAAAAAAAAAAAAAAAAAAAAAGCTTTTTCTAGTAGTGGTAATGCAATTGTAGTAGCTAGGGTATCCACAATTCATTAGACATCTATACAACACCATCCATAACTCATTAAACATTTATTCAATTCTAATCACCATTTTATTTCTTCTATTGAACAATTCAATAATCATTCGACTCCTCCATTCAACTCTATTTTATGTCATCACCCACACCCTATTCAAATTTTGTTCATTCCTAATCACCATCATATTCAACTTTTATACTACTTGTATTGTGGATGTTCTTAACTCGATAACACTCCATATAAAATAAAACTGATACTTGAACATAATTATCGAATTATCGTAATATAATTTTCAAAGAAAATAAAGAACATTGTAAAGTTATACTTCCCATTATTTCTTATTATACCATTATATTTTACAATATATCATGTTAAGGCGTTGTATTTCAAAAACATTTGCATATATATATATATATATATATATATATATATATATATATATATATATATATATATATATATATATATATATATATATATATATATATATATATATATATATATATATATATATATATATATATATATATATATATATATATAATTTAATTATGTTATCTTTGAATATATCCCTGGATATGAACAAACTCATATGGACCACCAGTTAGAATGGTGTTTAATATATGCTCTCTTTGACTATGAGCAATGAGTTCATTTTCAACTTTAATTATTTCTAGTCAATTTCAAGCTCCAGAATAACTCATCCAATATTCGGAACATAATTATAAGTAGAAGAAGATTTAGTATTTAATGCAGGAATGGTAAGACTAAACTTTCAAAGAAGAAAAACGTGTTTAGAGTAGGTGACTTGACCATGCAATACCCAATCCAATAATTGCAAATATGCAATACCTTAGATTTTTGTTATTACTATTTATTTATTTATTTTATTTATTTTGAAAAACAAGAATTTTAGTAAACACCGCCAAGGCACTAAAAAGATAGAACTTAAATAACATTACTGATCGGAATGGGATGATTGGTGAGTGATCCAAGTCTCCCATTTAACATTCTTAACTTACTTAATTTTACTCCTAATCCATATTCATAACTTATTTAATTTTACTCCTAATCCAAATTCATAACTTACTTAATTTTACTCCTAATCCAAAGGAACGAGAGAAGTTGTATCGAAGAGAAGATAGATTTGTAATTTTTAAACTTACCATTGAACTTTTTTGTCATTTCTATAGGACCGACCATATATATCAATATTCTTTATCAAGTATAAGAGTTTTCTTACTATTTTTCTCTGTTTTCCTGAAAACTAATCAAAATTAAAAAGGCCACTACTAACCTCCTATTTCATCAAGGTTACTTTGAAGTGGACCTAAGGAATAAGGACAATAAAGGAGATATTTTTTTGCTGCTAGAACCAAAATCACATAATGATTCATTTTGTTTATTTGTTAAAAAAAATATGTATATAAAAAATTTCTTACATTCCTAACAAAGTTTTCTTTCTTATTTGATCGTTGATATATATATATATATATATATATATATATATATATATATATATATATATATATATATATATATATATATATATATATATATATATATATAGGTTGGTTACGTTGAAATTCAAAGTAAAATACATATCTTGATATTCAACATCAGTCACATAATTAAAATTTGTCACTCTAACTTTCCGATATACCAGTTCAACATGTCACTTATAATCATAAATGATTATATAGCACCGTCCGTTCCTTTCACCTCCTCCACCTTCCCCACCACCACTACCACTATCTCTGCCACCAAACGACCCTACCATTGCCACCTCCGTCACTTATACCACCATAACCACTTCTGACATTAACCGTTATAATCATATATGATTACCTAATCTGTGAACATACATACATGTCTAATCATTTATGATTAGGCATATCCATATAAACATATGTAGTCATATATGATTATACCTCACTGTCATATAATCGTATATGATTAGGCATACAACGTTGCTACTGGTACACTTGAACATTAGGACGGGATATGTCTAATCATAAATGATTATATAGCAAAGAGGTATATCATATATGATTATACATGTTTATACGTATATGCCGAATAATGAATGATTATATATATATATATATATATATATATATATATATATATATATATATATATATATATATATATATATATATATATATATATATATATACATATTAAAATAAATTAAAAAATCCAAGGGCAAATTAGTCTTTTTAGGTAAGATATGGATCAAACGCGCAACAAAAACAAACTATAGGAATCTCTGAATTAAAAAAGTAAGTTAGTGACCAAACGTATAAATTACCCCAAACCATAGGGACCATTCGTGTA